>NC_081134.1:25267859-25440359 GCF_958295425.1 Solea solea
GTAATGCCCTGCCGATTGCAGTCACTGCCGATCCTCTGATAAATTACAGTAAAGGTATGTAATTTTAGTTAACCTTCTGTGTGGACAATTTAATTCTTACTTTACTTTTATCTTTTTTTGCTGCTTAGGCACGCTGCAATTAAGGCTGATTTGATTCTTGCAGGTTGTTAAAATATGACCATGTTTAGTTCAGATGGTTGTGACCATTTTTGCTTGTGTTTTTTTCTCTTTTTCAGTGATGTTTTTGCTCGGTTCCACGTGCCCCACTACTTTTTTTTCGACAGGTCATACTGCTGGCCTGTTCTGGGATATGGGGAGGGGGGGGGGGGGGTGTTTTGGGGTTACTTTTTCTGGGTGTTTGCTGGGATTTCATCGTTTGGCGATGAATAGTTTGTTCTTCGTGTTCCATTATTTTCCATTTACTCAAGTCAGACTAATTATAGTGGACTTGCTGTATCTTATGTCCGAAAAGGCGTTTGATAGAGTAGAGTGGGAATACCTATGTGATACACTGGAGAGGTTTTGGCTGGGAGGGGAATTTCTGAAATGGATTAGGATACTCTACTAGGATACTCTCTACAACTCTCCACAGGCCTGCGTTATAATGCCACACAGTCATCGCCTTTCCCACTGTGCAGGGGGACGAGACAGGGCTGCCCCCTGTCTCCGATGCTCTTCGCACTGGCACTTGAGCCCCTGGCCAAGGTATTTAGGCAACACAAAGGCGTGCATGGGATGACAGTGGGGGGGACAGTTCATAAAATAGCACTTTATGCTGATGACATTCTGTTTCTGACAAAACTGACATATCAATATTAACTATTCTCTCTATTATTCAGGAGTTCAGCTCCTTCTCAGGCTACAAGGTCAACTATGGCAAATCTGAGGCCATGCCATTGGGGAGTCCAGCTGATTTGTCTTTATATACCAACTGTCCCTTCAAACTGTCTCGCAAAGGCTTCACTTACCTTGGGATAAAAGTTTCACCAAAATTGACGGAGCCATGGAAGCTTAACTTCTCTCCCATAGCAACTAAAATAAAGAAGGACTTAGATAGATGGCATGATATTCCCTTATCTCTTATGGGGCGCATTAGTTTCATCAAAATGAATGTACTCCCCAGGTTATTATATCCCTTACAAATGCTACCCTTATGGATCTCCAAGAAGGTTGCTCTTGATATCGAGAGAGCATTCTCTAGATTCATATGGCACGGCAAGAGACCCAGACTGAAAATGAAAACACTACAGCTGCCCTCCGACAGGGGAGGCTTGGGCCTGCCGAACATAATCCTTTACAACTGGGCATGTCACACTCGCTTCCTGTGGGAATGGTTACATGCTCATTTTGAGTCCAAGCCCTGTCTAGTAGTGATGTGTGTTCAAAATGAACTAATCTTTTATATGACTTGGGAGTAATGTGTCATCTCAGTGAGTGATTCGTTCATTTTCATGCAGTACCTTCCTTCGCCACATGGCAGACAGCTGCATAAGCTCAGTCAGCAGGACAGGAAACAGAAATGATTAGTTCATGATTCACTCAACCGAGTGGTTCGTTCGTTCATTTTCATGCAGTACCTTCATTCGCCACACGATAGCAGGCAGCTGCTTAACCTCAGCAGGAAAGGAAACAGAAACGATTAGTTCAGGATTCACTCAACTGAGCGAGCGTCCGTCTTTAGGTCACGTGACAGCTATCTAGTCACTGTCGTGCTGTTAAACAACAATGGCAGAGAGGATACAGGACACAAGTCACTTTATTGAGGTGTGTATTTGCTTTCCTAGGGTTTCATATGGGTTGAATTGCTTATATTATGGCATTTTGTTTATTATACTTTGTCAGCTGAAGCAAACCATGTTAAGTGTTTGAGAACCGCAGTCTTTTTTACAACGCCCACAAGAGGGATACAGCGCCAACCGCTGTAAAAATGAACGAAATTACTCAAAAAAAGATTAGTTCAATTTACTGTCCGAGAGTAAAAGATCCGAGTCAGTAAGAAGAGTCGAACTTCCCATCACTACTGTCTAGATTCATGGTCCTCTCGCCATCCTCGCTATGGAGCTTGGTCATGTGTGATAAGTGATGTGTCGTTTGTGAACGATTCGTTTAATATGAACTAATCTTTTGTATGACTCGGAGTAATGAGTCGTCTCAGTGAGTGATTCGTTCATTTTCATGCAGTACCTTCCTTCGCCACATGGAAGACAGTTGCATAAACTGAGATAAATTCAGAGTTATAGCCTTCTTCCACCTGCGTAACATTATGAAAATTAGAAACATTCTGTCCTTACAGGATGCTGAAAAACTAGTTTGTGCTTTTGTTCCATCTAGATTAGATTACTGTAACTCCTTATTATCAGGATGTTCCAGCAAGTCTGTTAGAACCCTTCAGTTAATTCAAAATGCTGCAGCACGAGTTCTGACAGTAACTAGAAAGAGAGACCATATAACTCCAGTGTTAGCTTCTCTACACTGGCTCCCCGTACAGTTTAAAATTCAATTTAAAATCCTCCTCCTCACATACAAAGGACTTAATGGTCAGGCCCCTTCATACCTGAAAGACCTAGTCTTACCTTATCACCCTAACAGACCACTAAGGTCACAAAATACAGGTTTACTTGTGGTTCCCAGAGTCTGTAAGAGCAGAATGGACGGCAGAGCATTCAGTTACTAGGCTCCTCCTCTTCTGTGGAACCAGCTCCCAATGACAGTTCAGGAGGCGAAGCCTCTCACACTTGCACACTCACTCTCTCACACTCAGGGTATGAATATGACTTTGTATATGTCATTAACCTTGTTCTTTCTCTCCTGAGTTTGTGTCTTTCCTTCCTTTCCCCTCTCTCTCTCTCTCTCTCTCTCTCTCTGTGTGTCCTCATCTTGCAGGTTGCAGGATCCAGATCCAGTTTCAAGGCTAATATTATTATTATCATACATATCATCACCATTATTATTATGCTATAATTAAAGTCAGTGTCAGTATATGTCATCATAGTTGTATAAACATGTCATCACGGAATCTAACTGTCCTGTATAAACTTGATAAAGTTATAAGTTTGTTGTTGTAGTTGTTGTTAACAAAACGCCAGCAAATGCCATGACTTCTGGTCACCTGTTGAAGTCCTCAGTTTCAGTTCGTCTCAGGGAATGAGATGTTCACAATATCTGGACCAGTGTAATGGGGGGGTCTCACCATCATCTCACTCTGATGACCTGAAATGACGGATTATGTATTGGCATGCTTCTTCTGGATCCGTGAAGAGCCTCTCTGACCCATTGTGTGTCACCTGTAGCTTAACAGGATACAGGAGTCAAAATTTGACTTGTGCACTCAAGGCGACTTACAAGGGAATAGAGTACAACCTGCCAGGGGTGGAGTTGAACTTGTGACCATGAAGTCTTTTGCACACAGGGTACCGGTCTTAACCACTGAGCCACTCCACCCACTTGAACTAATCTTTTTTGAGTCTAGCCACTTGGTAAATTCCCAAATTTTCGTTCGTATTGTTTTATTGAAATGGATTTTTAAACCTAAAATCTGCGAGAGCCACTAGTGAGTGCATCCTACTCGCTCATTGCTCCAGCCCTCTTCATCCAACTTTATTTGAATGTAACAGGAACATGTTCAATGTACAATGAGAGACCACAGTTTTTCATCATTTTACAACTTTATTTTGCTGACAATGGAAGGACTTTTACCTGGTATATTTAAGTTTTAGGGCCAAATAAAAGGCATAAAGTTCTTGACTCCTCAATGTTTGAAGGTCTTAAGGACTTATGTGGCTCTTAAGGTTGATATGAATCAACCTTCTGCCATTACTACTGGACTTTACCGGAATTCATACTCTTCAGCACAACTGTGGAGGATGATTTTATTGTAACTGTGGTACACCATAAGAAATGATTCCATGACTGATATTACAACTGATATCCAACATGTAGCAGTCCTGCTACATACTCAGCATGCAGAAGTCCTACTGCATCTGTTTCTATATTTACCCCTCTCAGAGGGTGAGGCTTCTAAACTCTTAAATGCAGCTGTCCTACTACATGCTCACTGGACCCCATCCCAACCAACCTCCTGCAATCTATAGCTCCTATAGTCACAGCAGCAATCACACATGTGACCAATGCTTCACTGACATCAGGTACATTTCCTACTGCATTCAAACATGCTCAGGTTTCACCACTGTTAAAAAAACCTTCCCTCACTCCCACTCAGGTGGAAAACTATTGGCCTGTCTCTCTCCCATTCCTCTCTAAGACATCATTGAAAAGGCAATGTTCAAGCAGGTCACTGAGTTCCCCACTCCACTGAAACAGCTCTGTTGTCAGAAGCCTTAAAAGACGCCAGAGCGGTAACTAAGTCCTCAGTACTCAAATCTGCTCGACGTATCAGCAGCATTTGACACGGTTAATCACCATATCCTATTGTCCATACTCTCAAAAATAGGTGTAGTGGTATGAGGCACCACTGATTTAGTTTGTTTGACTGCAACCCGGCCCCTCTGACTTATTAGCCAATCACTGCGCTTACCGAGAGGAGAAAAGTAGGCTGTGTCCCTCCTCCTGATCTCTCGCTTCCGGGTCGTTGTATGTGCCGCTAGCATCCGAGCACAGGTAAGCACATATGGCCGTGCTGTGTTGTGTATATTCGTCCGTGTTTCATTCAATTAAAACTGTCGTTCCCTAATAGATCCGGCGTCTTCACTGCGGTCGAGCCGATCAGTCGGGGCGGTGTTTATTGCCGCAACCAGAGCATTGGTGAGTGATGACATGCTTCTGTTGTTTGCTGCTATAGCCAGGGGCTAAGCTCCTCTTCCGCTCCTCTCCCTCTAACAGTCTGCTGGTTGTGTGCTGCATGGTGGCTGTCTTCCCTGCCACGCCTGATTTCTTCATCCCTCTCCCTCTTTGGACGGGATGCCAATGCACCCGGACTTATAACTGGAACTTTAAAGCTAACGCTAGCGCTAAAGCTAACGCTAGCGCTAAGTACAATCTGGCAAGGTTTGGTTTAATTGTTTACTTATTTACTCTTTGTTTAATGGTTGAATTTATGTTGTTAATATGATCAATTTGATTTCAAACTGTTAAACTGGTTAATTGTTGAGTTGATATCTCTGGCCAGAGACTCTTTTGTTTCTTGTGTTTGGTTGATTTATTAATATAATTTAACATTTCTCAGTTTATCAATCGATCATTTATATTTGGTTCCTTAAATTTGAGCCCGTATAATTGTGTTTTCCTCTCCCCTTAGTGCTGAAGGCCGACGGTGGTGGTGGTGGTTCTCCTGGGTGGTGGTGGTCCTGTGTGCTGTGTGATCCCTTTTTAAGATTTTCTTTGTTTACACGTCACCTTTTGCTGTGTGTGTGGGGTGTCCTCCTTTTCCTTTTGGATGTCACTTCCCCTACCAAACCCCTCCTCCAGCCGGTAAGCCTCAGACTACACCCCCCTTTTAGTTGGGCTCTTTTCTTTTTTTGTGTTACAGTGCCAATCTCATGATTGTTTTAAGAATAAAATTGTTAGACATGATCGTTGAACTCCGTCTCATTCCCTCCCTGAGTAAACGAACCTGAGTGTCTTTTTGTCTGAAGGTACTAGTTGACCTTTACTACTGGTCCTTGGGCCATAACCCAAGGTGGCGTTGTCGGTATTTGGAGTAATAATAGTATTTAATAGTAATAACCCTCGTGTCGCCACATAGGCATCACAGGAAAATCACACTCCTGGTTTGAATCCTACCTCACTGGGTGATCGTTCAATGTGTCCTGGCTCGGTCACACATCTGCACCACACAGCCTTGCCACAGGGGTGCACCAAGGCTCTGTGCTGGGGCCTCTCCTCTTTGCCATGTTCACCACCTCAATGGGCCAGATCATCCACTGACATGGCTTCTCATATCACTGCTATGCTGATGATGATGATACCCAGCTGTATCTGTCATTCCTACGTGACGACCACACGGTCTCAGCATGAATCTCAGATTGTCTCTCTGACATATCTGCATGGATGAAAGCCAATCACCTCCAGCTAAACCCCTCCAAAACTGAACTGCTGCTCTTCCCTGCCAAGCCAACCATACATAATAACAACTGAATTAATATCCACTCGCTATCTCTGGCTTCTTCCAAGACAGCAAGAAACTTGGGTGTCACGATTGCACTATTCAATATAAGAAAAATAAGAGTGTACCTAACTCAAAAGGCTACCCAGCTCCTACTACAGGCTTTATTCGTCTCCCGCCTTGACTATAGCAACGCCCTAATAACAGGCCTCCTGACCTGTGCTGTGAAGCCACTTCAGATTGTCCAGAACATGGCGGCGAGCCTGGTCTTCAATAAGCCTAAAAGGGCACATGTCACCCCTCTGTTCATTGAGGTCCACTGGCTACCCTTGGCTGCCCGCATCAAATTCAAATTACTGATGTTAGCCTACAAAGTGCTTCATGGGTCTGCTCCAACAAATTTAATTGCTCTACTAAATGCTTATGTTACCCCCCGACTGCTCCGTTCATCGAAGGATTGTCATCTGGTGGTGCCAACACACCACACAAGACAATCCAGACTTGTTTCATGTGTTGTTCCACGCTCGTGGAATGACCTACCAAGCGCTACCAGAACAGGGGATGTCCCTGTCTATCTTCAAGAAGCTCTTGAAAACCCAGCTCATCCAAGAACATCTCCTGTGCACTTACCTTAGCCCCTCCCCTCTCCCCTGCATCTCCTTCTCCAACATTGTTTTTCTCATTTTAAAACTATGAAATCCTCACAGTCAGATTCTCTGTCATATGAAAGAAACATCATCACAAACACTGAGGTGTAACAGTGTGTGACTCCCTCTAGTGGATGTAGTGTTTTTGTACAGAGTTGTGGTGTTTCCTGTCACTGTGGGCTTCACAGCACAGTAGTAAACAGCAGAGTCTGTCACTGCAGCTGAGGAGATGATCATACTGATCATGTTTTGCTCCACTTTAATCTTCAGTCCAGGTGTTGGAGATAATATGTTTCCTGAAGCAGAGTGTGAGATGAGAAACTCTGGTGGTTTTCCTGGATGTTGTCGATACCAGAAGAAATAATCACTTGTTGACAGTTTGGGATATTTGTAGGACAGAGAGACAGACGTGTGTTCTGAAGTGACCTCTTCAGTCTTGACTGGAGTCAGTTCTTCACAGTTGATGCCTGAAGGAGAAAATAATGATGTCAAAGACAATTCACATTCAGATGTTTTTGGAATAAAACTTTTTGTGTCATATAATGTAACAAACCTGTTAGAGTGTTAAGAAGCAGCAGAGAAAATACAGAGTGATGCAGTGACAGCATGTTGAATAAAGGTCATGTTAATGGTTTGTATCTTGAACTCTGCTGAATATGGAAGCTCCTCTCTCCTCTATAGTTCAGTAACAACTCAGCTCCTCCCTGAATCTCTGCGTCTCCTCTTAGATCTTTATTTTCTCTTCTCTGTTACACTTCCTCCTGCTTCACACTGACTGCAGCATTTAGTTCAAGCTGAAGGTGGACCGTCTTTATTCTGTTTTTGGAATAATTGTGTTCTTGGACATTCGACATAAAACAGAGTCATCAGGAAACATGTGCATCTAAACATCAGGACACACAGCTGTCAAATCAATAAAGTATAAACTAAATCAAAGTGGGCCCAGTATGGATCCTTGTGGGACACCATGTTGTCTTTGGTTTGTTTTTTGAGACAAAGTTTTATTAGAATGTACAGAAAAGTAGCAGAGATTTATAGATTCATAGTTTTATTTTGTACTAACACAGAAACATGTGATTCTGCATCAGAGTCAGTTGTCTTAGTGTTGAACATGTCGTCACTTTCAAATACATAATGATGAAGAAACATGTGTAAAACTGACCATCAAGAGTTTGGAATAATTGTATTTTTTTTCTACAATTTCTACAAAAAAACACATCAGTGGAAACAGAATGGACCTGACTGATAGTTATGTAATGTGGTTGCTGATCTTTCAACCTATGACTTGACTTTCAAACTGGGTTTGTCACTGATGTGGATTTGCTGCTCATGTGACTCCGCCCACTGAGTTTCATGAGCACCTGTAACCACAGAATCCACTGATATGAAGGTGTGGTTTGAATCCCACTTCCCTGGTGTTTGAAGAACAGTCAGATGTCTGGGCTCAGGTTTGTGTACAGCCTCTTCTACACTTTGTCTCACTGTGTTTCTAGAGCACAGTAGTAGAGAGCTGAGTCTGCCAGGGTCAGTGTGCTGATGGTCAGTTCAGTTGATGATGTGGTGGTATTGGATGTGTATCGACCTGAAATAATTTTTTCACCTTGATCGGCCCTTCCTCCTTTCCAGAGAATAAATTGAGGAGCCTGAAGGTCAGAGTGATGTTTGTACCAGTAATGATAAACAGATGATGACGTTGTCTCATATTTACAACTGAGTGTAACAGATTCTCCTTCTCTTCCAATGACTTCAGGTATTGGAGCAAAGATTTTGTCTCCAGCTGCTCGTCCTGGAAAAAGTGGAGAAAATGAAGCTTTAGACCAACATTGTCCACAAGTGTCCCTCAGTGGACACAAACAGCTCAGCTAGAAACATGGGGACATAACTAGGTTGTTCAGGACGTCATGACAAAGATGATTGTGTGATTTCTGAAATGTAGAAGAAGATGATGTTAAAGCAGCAGGTGAAGTGAGACAGTGATTTGTTGTCAAACTCACCTATGAAGTGAGATAAAGACAGAAAGAGGTAAAACATCATGTCTTTGGAGATGTTGAAGCCAAACAGAAAACCGATGAACAATGTTCTTCCTCTCTGCTGCACACACCTTCTCCTCAACATCAAGCTGATTCTGCTTTTACTTCCTGTGGAGACACAAACTGTCTCATTGGCTGAGTCGGCTTTCAGAGGGCGGGGCCATCTGATCAATTTCTTAGAGATTCTTTCTTCTAAAGTTCAGGTTCAAGTTAAAAAGAATCTGAACTGGAACATAAGAAACCACTGAGGGGTAACAGTGTGTGACTCCCTCTAGTGGATGTTGTGTTTTTGTACAAAGTTGTGGTGTTTCCTGTCACTGTGGGCCTCACAGCACAGTAGTAAACAGCAGAGTCTGTCACTGCAGCTGAGGAGATGATCATACTGATCATGTTTTGCTCCACTTTAATCTTCAGTCCAGGTGTTGGAGATAATATGTTTCCTGTTCCTAAATTAAACACGAGGAACTCTGGTGGTTTTCCTGGATATTGTCGATACCAGTAGAAACTATCACTTGTTGACAGTTTGGGATATTTGTAGGACAGAGAGACAGACGTGTGTAGAACCTGATAATGTAATAAATCAAGACAATTCACATTCACATGTTATTGGAATGAAAACTTTTTGTGTCTTGTGTAATGTAACAAACCTGTTGGAGTGTTAAGAAGCAGCAGAGAAAATACAGAGTGATGCAGTGACAGCATGTTGAATAAAGGTCATGTTATTGGTTTGTATCTTGAATTCTGTTTTTGGAATAATTGTGTTTTTGGACATTTTCTACATAAAACACAGAGTCATCAGCAAACATGTGCATCTAAACATCAGGACTCACAGCTGTCAAATCAATAAAGTATAAACTAAATCAAAGTGGGCCCAGTATGGATCCTTGTGGGACACCAGGTTCAGAAAGCAGGTTAAGTGAAAAATGAGTTAGTTAACCCTGGCATGAGGGAAACTCCAGTTCAGCTGAACTCTGAGTCGGTTACCCCGGCAACATACATGTGTCACATGGCACAGAGCAAATTCTTTGTATAGGTTGTGAACCATGGGTCTAAGCAATAATTATGTCAAAGCTTTGAGACTTGACGCACTAATCAGTCAATTTTAAATATGTTGGGGTTTCCAGGTGTGATTGGTTCCATAGATGGCACTCACATTCCTATCATAGCTCCTTCAATAAATTAAGGAGATTTTGTGAATAGGAGATCTGTCCACAGCATTAATGTACAGGTAGGCCTAAATAGTATCCATTAACATTCCAAATGAAATATACTTTACTATACAGCTAAGTTCTCCACTGTGAAGATCATATGTGATGCAGCCCACATGATAAACAATGTGGAAGCAAAGTGGCATGGGTCTGTGCATGACTGACAAATGTTTGGTGAGTCTCCACTGAGGGTCAGATTTGCCTGTGGTGAGTATATAGCTACATCCTAGGTTCACCTTTAACTGATGGTCCAGTATTTGTATTTCCATTTTTGTCTTGGTGATCTGCAGCTTTATGTGTTCCATTTCTAGATGTGATTTATTGATTTGCGATTGTAAATACACCTTGTAGAGTTGTTTCACAGGGAGCTATAGGAACATAAATTATGTTGAATTTCACAGTTCCATTGTCTACTTAGTGTCAATGCAAGTTGTGGGTCAATGCTGAACAACAAATTACTGAGGTTAGCTGTGCTGTGGAGGTTGATGGGCCTTCTTCCTCATTGTAATTTCCAGCATTTCTCTGTTAGAGAGAAAGAAGTTGCAAGTTGTATTGTGGAACCTCACTATTAACTGAAACCATAGTTATTATTATTAAAAAAATAAAATCATTTATATAAGTGTTAACCTCAACAGGCCTCTCTGTGGCAGCTGATAAAGTGTTTCATCATCCTCCTGTAATGAAACACAATGTTTGTGTTACATTCTACCCATTATGACAAATCTGTGGAATATTAAGATTACTTACAATAGCATGGAGGTCTGTTATGGCAGAAGGCTCCACGAGACAGATTACACCACTGGTAGAAGATGAAGATTAGACCTTCGATGATTACCCAGAAAAATGCCTAACGTAATTACATTTTTTTAGCAATAGTGTGCAGGTCCCATCAAAGAGTCACCTTAAAATAGATTGATATCTGAAATCAACAGCAGCCAATTACCAAAAACTGTAGCCTACTGCTAAGTTATGTGCCAAATTGTGTCTAAGATGAATGAGTGGCCATTATAGAGCCAACACTAGAAGGATTAATGTACATGCCATTCATTTGAATAACTAACCTCGTATGTAGGCCCCTGTGTCCTGGGGCGTGGCTGGGTCCGATGAGCTCCCCCCAGAGATGCCCTCAGCAATGGGTCGCCTACTGTTCTGACCGAGGGCCATCTCTTCAGCCTCTGTGAGAGGTGGTGGACCTCCACCCGTGTTATGGGCCTCAGCCTTTTTTCTGTTGGATATAATGGAGGTCAAATTTAAACATATCCAGAAAACACACATTTGTAGACTTGTATGTACAAAGGACATTTAGGTGTCGTGTTCATATAGACAATATTAAATACTGGCAGTGTTGTGATTTTTTTATTAGTACTAAGTACTAATTACTTAAATATATCTATCACATGTATGTGAATGTAGCCACTAAATGCTGTTTAATGAGGGCAGGCCTAAACAACATCACAATTGCTTGTACTTAAAGTCTAAGTATTTACCTGTTTGAACTACATTTTTATATTTCATCTTTAGTTTCTGCCAAGTCCATTTAGTGCCTGCTAGGTTGCACATGTGCACACAAACACACATATGGAATATTATTGTTGAATAAGTGGAACATTCAAGACAAAACATTTCTTTTTTTCTCCAATTTATACTCACGCATTGATTCAGTCAGCAATGTTCTGCCATGCAAGCTCCCGCTCTTTTGCTGCTGCCACAGTATTGCTTTTTGTTTTTAAATATATGCTTATTTTCTGCATATGCAGTCATTAACATTTCCAACTCCACTGGGGAGAAGTAGGAGGATCAAGGCTTTCTGTGACTTGTTTCTATGGTGAATCATATTATCTGTGTTCCACTGATGAGGGCTTTTTATATCCTCATGCATGAGCTTCACTCAGGTTTACCGTGAGTCAGAGTTGATTGAACTAAGTGTTATCACCTGTTCTGAAACAGAAAACTCAGTTTGACAGCTTAGAGTTGGCCAACCTAGAGTTAAGGATTTAACCTGCTTTCTGAAACAGGTCCAAGTTGTCTTTGGTCTGTTTTTGGAGACACATTTTTAGTAGAATGTACAGAAACGTAGCAGAGATTTATAGATTCATAGTTTTATTTTGTCCTAACACAGAAACATGTGATTCTGCAGCAGAGTCATTTGTCTTAGTGTTGAACATGTCGTCACTTTCAAATACATGAAGATGAAGAAACACGTGTAAAATTGACCATCAAGAGTTTGGAATAATTGTGTTTTTGGACATTTTCTACAAAAAACACAGAGTCATCAGCAAACATGTGCATCTAAACATCAGTGGACACAAATGACCTGACTGATAGTTATGTAATGTGGTTGCTGATCTGTCAACCTATGACCTGACTGTCAAACTGGGTTTGTCACTCATGTGACTCCGCCCACTGAGTTTCATGAGGCAAGGCAACTTTATTTATATCGCACATTTCATACACAAAGGCAACTCAATATGCTTTACATGAAACAAACATTTAACAGTATGAATTGGAGAAATAAAAACAATTTAGAAAAAATAAAAAATATAAAAGGAGAGAAATTAAATATAAGGTTGTAGCATATAATAATGATTTGCTTCAAAATCATTAAAAGGACATTGCAGTGCAAAAGAAAGACTACAATTTAAAGTGCTTTGAAAGAGCTTAATCATAAGCACAGGAGAAGAGAAGGGATTTTAACCTGGATTTAAAAATGTTCACAGTTGGGGCTGATTTCAGTTCTGCTGGTAGCTGGTTCCAGTTGTGTGCAGCATAACAGCTGAAAGCTGCTTCACCATGTTTAGTTTGAACTCTGGGCTCCACTATCTGACCTATGTCAGTAGATCTCAGAGCCCTACTGGGTTTATATTCTACTAACATGTGTTACGGTCGCTATTGGCTGCCGTTTAGCGTATATTCATTGTATTGTTTCCATGAGTGATTCTACCAGGCATGCAATTCCAGATGTGTGATTCTCTGTTGAGGATTGATCCTTCTGGAGCAGAGGCTGTCTACTTCCTGCTTCCTGTTCACTGGTGTCTGTGATTGGTGTGGCTGTGATTTGACTGAGTCTACTAATCAAGACTCTTCAATCAACCCCAGCTGCAGTATAAATAGTTTGTGTGCCCTCAGTTCCTGGCGGCTGTGAACCAGTGATCAGTTTGCCTCACTGTTGGTTGCATACCATTGTGTGTCTAGGAGTATTTAGAGGGTGTATTGCCTTAGTATTGCCTGTCTGAGTGGTTCCAGTCAGTGTTTAGAATCTTTGTAAAACTATTTTATTTGATAGAGAGTACTTAAAAGAGTTGATCCGGTTGCAGAATAGCTGTATGTTTGTTTTTGTCCGTCTGTTTGGTGCTAATCTTTTGTTCTTTAGTGTACTTTTTTTTTTAGCCAAGAGCTAAATAGTGGTCATTTATTCCACTTCATTTTGTGTATTAGTTATTTCTCAGCACCTGTACAGCCTCCTTTTGTTATATCGTGCAAGTGCACACTCCTTGTTTAATGAAACTCCTGACTTTACCCTAAACCGGTCCGGTTGTCATATTCCACCTTATTTATGATTCCAATCACATGTTACTACAAGCCGGGTCGTAACGCAAACACTGAGGTGTAACAGTGTGTGACTCCCTCTAGTGGATGTAGTGTTTTTGTACAGAGTTGTGGTGTTTCCTGTCACTGTGGGCGTCAGAGCACAGTAGTAAACAGCAGAGTCTGTCACTGCAGCTGAGATGATCTGCAGATACACTTGGTTTCTCTCCTGGTTCAGTTCAGCAGTCAGTCGAGAGTTCACAGCTGCAGCTTTCAAAACCTCAGGCTCTTTAGTGTCAGTGATCATGAGAAGATAGTGAGGAGCAGATCCAGGATCCTGTCGATACCACTGGAGATTGTGAGCTTTCACTGAGTAGTTACAGGACAGAGAGACAGTTTGACCTTCTGCTGAAAACACTGCAGCTCTGTTGGCAGTAATATCATCTTCACAGCTGTTACCTAGTGAGAGAAACAACATTTGACAAACATCTAAACAGATGATCCTGGTAACAGTAGAGTCAACACTTATCAGAGATGAAGTGGTGACATCTTTGAAAAGTTTCATCTTCAACTGAAGCTAAAAAATATCTTTGAGTTTGATCATTTCTTGTGTGAATCTAACGCACCTAAAAACGCAGAGAAGAAGAAAAGAGCAGCCAGTTTTTCCATGTTTAGGTCTTCGAAATGTAGGAACTGTTCATTCAGTGAGATGAAGCTGTGAGTGGTTTGTGTTTGGTCTGATGTTCACAGCTGGAATTTAACAGTTCTGTACTGAGCAGACATCTCTACAGTCAGTGGGAGGAGACTCGTCTGTCACATGATCTACACTTCTAAAGCTGCTCATCACAACTGAAGACAATCTGAACTAGATCATAAGAAACCACTGAGGTGTAACAGTGTGTGACTCCCTCTAGTGGATGTAGTGTTTTTGTACAGAGTTGTGGTGTTTCCTGTCACTGTGGGCCTCACAGCACAGTAGTAAACAGCAGAGTCTGTCACTGCAGCAGAGGAGATGCTCATACTGATCATACTCATGTTTTGCTCCACTTTAATCTTCAATCCAGGTGTTGGAGATGATAATATGTTTCCTGTTCCTAAATGAGACATGAGGAACTCTGGTGGTTTTCCTGGATGTTGTCGATACCAGAAGAAATTATCACTTGTTGACAGTTTGGGATATTTGTAGGACAGAGAGACAGACGTGTGTTCTGAAGTGAATTCTTCAGTCTTGACTGCAGTCAGTTCTTCACAGTTGATGCCTGAAGGAGAAAATAATGTCAAAGACAATTCACATTCACATGTTATTGGAATGAATACATTTTGTGTCTTATAATGTAACAAACCTGTTAGAGTGTTAAGAAGCAGCAGAGAAAATACAGAGTGATGCAGTGACAGCATGTTGAATAAAGGTCATGTTAATGGTTTGTATCTTGAACTCTGCTGAATATGGAAGCTCCTCTCTCCTCTATAGTTCAGTAACAACTCAGCTCCTCCCTGAATCTCTGCGTCTCCTCTTAGATCTGCATTTTCTCTTCTCACTGTTACACTTCCTCCTGCTTCACACTGACTGCAGCATTTAGTTCAAGCTGAAGGTGGACCGTCTTTAGTATAAGTATAAACTAAATCAAGTGTGATTGAAGATCATGTATCTGAACAGACTGAATGATTCTACTCATTTAAAAACATTAGCAGAAAAATTTACTTTTTATTTTTTGTATATTCTTTTTATTGCCAAGTATACATTGGGTAGAATACATGTTACTCATAAAGCAATCATAGTTTTACATAAAACAAGTAAGAACAAGCAAACATGGCAGCATCAGCGATCTTAAGTGGATTGGAATTGACAATCTGACGGACTTCCACACAACCTGGGTACTGTACTGTAAAAAGTGGAAGAAAAAAAAATAAAAATAAGTACAAGCCTGAGTCGGAAATTCATAGAACAAAATTGGCAGCAAAAAGTAAACCGAAAACATCCAACATCAGATGAAATGGACAGTATATGACAGGAAGTACCATCACAGAATCACCCCGAGAAATCGTTCATACTGTAACATTACACTGCGTTTCAAATTATTATGCAAATTTTGAAGTGTCATAAAGATTAAATGTTTTGTTTTTCAATTAAACTCATGGATGGTGTTGTGTCTCAGGGCTCTTTGGATCAATGAAATCAATCTCACACACCTGTGATAATCAGTTTGCCAGGTGAGCCCAATTAAAGGAAAAACTACTAAAGAAGGACGTTCCACATTATTAAGCAGACCGCCATTTTCAAGCAATATGGGAAAGAAAAAGGATCTCTCTGCTGCTGAAAAGCAAGAAATAGTTGAATGCATTGGACAAGGTATGAAAACCTTAGATATTTCACGAAAACTTAAACGTAATCGTCGTACTGTTAAGAGATTTGTGGCTGATTTCGGAGCACACGGGTTCGTGCGGATAAAGGATCAATGAGGAAGGTTTCTGCTAGACAAATACATCGGATTAAGAGAGCAGCTTCTAAAATGCCATTACAAAGCAGCAAACAGGTATTTGAAGCTGCTGGTGCCTCTGGAGTCCCGCGAACATCAAGGTTTAGGATCCTCTAGAGCAGGGGTGCTCACACTTTTTCAGCATGCGAGCTACTTATAAAATGACCAAGTCTAAATGATCTACCTACTACAAAAATGCAAAACATATATTTATTTATAAATATATTGAGAATTCTTTATATGTACAATGTATGTTGATGTACCTTGCATGAGCCCATATTGCACAACACAACACAATTAACTATGTACATTTTTTGTCATTACCTGACTTTACTCTGATGACTTGCACTGAATGGAATCAGCACAGTAGCTGCTGACAGCCAGCCTCAAGCACACTAACAAATGATCATCAAACGCACTTCGAAAATGTCATCGTGAACAAAAGCCATCCTCCCATTCTGTATGAAAGTGATACGTTTTTGTCTTTTAACTTGGTCCAGCTCCCCCACTAATTTTTATACCCTTTCTTAAGTTTAAGAGAAAAATTGGAGGTAACTCGCTAGCTATCTTGTTAGTTTTGCTGCTGCACTTAGCGCCGTTGTTTGCGCATGCGCAGTGACCTAAGTGTCAGAAAAAGTCAGATGTCAGCTGACTGGCTGCCCTGTATATCAATCAAGTGACAGGATGGATGATAGGCTGAAGTCTATTTTTTTTTTTAACGTTATGCGATCTACCCACGCTACCTTTGCGATCGACTGGTAGATCGCGATCGACGTACTGAGCACCCCTGCTCTAGAGGCTTGCAGTTATGCGTAAACTTTCTATTCGACCACGCCTAAACAATTCTCACAAGCAGAAACGGCTGCAGTGGGCCCAGAAATACATGAAGACTCATTTTCAAACAGTCTTGTTCACTGATAAGTGCCGTGCAACCCTGGATGGTCCAAATGGATGGAGTAGTGGATGGTTGGTGGACGGCCACCATGTCCCAACAAGGCTGCGACGTCAGCAAGGAGGAGTCATGTTTTGGGCCGGAATCATGGGGAGAGAGCTGGTCAGCCCCTTTAGGGTTCCTGAAGGTGTGAAAATGACCTCTGAAACGTATGTGGAGTTTCTGACTGACCACTTTCTTCCATGGTACAAAAAGAAGAACCGTGCTTTCCATAACAAAATCATCTTCATGCATGACAATGCACCATGTCATGCTGCAAGGAATACCTCTGCATCATTGGCTGCTATGGGCATAAAAAGGAGAGAAACTCATGGTGTGGCCCCCATCTTCCCCTGACCTCAACCCTATTGAGAACTTTTGGAGCATCCTCAAGCAAAAGATCTATGACGGTGGGAGGCAGTTCACATCCAAACAGCAGCTCTGCGAGGCTATTCTGCAAAGAAATTCAAGCAGAAACTCTCCAAAAACTCATAAGTTCAATGGATTAGTGATGGGAATTCCAGGTCTGTGTCTGTAACCCCTCCCCTCCCCCTCCTGCTCAGTGTAGACACACAGACGCTGCCACAGCCACACATGTTGACCAATGCGGCTTTAAAAGACAATAAAAAAAAACAAAAAAAACGCGATATGACCTCCTAATGCTGTGTGGCGAGAGTAAGAAAGAAACCTAACTAAATAATAATTGTTAAGAGTAAGTAGCCGACAACGCCACTTTGGGACTTTCACCCAAAGATTATATTATCCCAGGTAAAGGACACGCAAGTAAGTACTACTCAATGAATGCAGGAGACGTGATTCCAAATGTTAAAATAATACACACTTTAATAAATTGTTTAAAAGCACAATGTGTTCACTCAAAACCAAAAGAAATAAATCTGTGCAGGCTTAGGCTTGTGGTGAAATGAAGCTAGTGAGAGGAGGAGTCTAAATCAAAATACTCAATCACCAGGTTATGTGACAGGCACACACGCACACACGCGCACACACACACAGTGAATACCCAAATCCCAGGGGACACAGCACGCAGGGAAAACGGACACCTCCACCCAGGTCACCAGCACCACCACCAGCCTTGGCACTAAAAACAAGATACAGAAATTAATAGCATGAATAAACAGGATTATAATAATAATAATAATAATAATAATAAGACTGGGCAAATTATATTACTAAACTAAATATAAATTGCCCAGAAGAAAAGAAAATATCACTAATCACTCAAAGAAAATAACCAAATCAAACAATAAACCAAAGAATTACAACCGGGCAAATTATACTACCAAAAATAATTTACATATAATTCCCCAAAATAATAAACATATAACACTATATAAAACACACTAATATGCCCCAAAAATATATGTAATACGGCAGTTAATGAAAACAAAATAACCAAGATCAATCTCAGAAATCAAAACAAACAAAAAGGACAGGTGAAATAACAAAATCAAAATCGAAGTGAACCTAAACTAAAACATCAAAATAAAACGGCAAGCACAGAACAGCGGCCACGGGAGAAGCCGTGAAGCGACACGTTATGACGTCAAGGCAGGCAGAATCAGAGCAAGACAAAGCAGCAGGGGACAGCTGATCGTGACGTCATTCAATTCACGTTCTACTCAGCCAGGTGGCCAACATTCATCTAAAAAATATACAAAATTAGCACTTGAATTATGGCGCTAACAATATTTTAGATGCGGTAATGAAACAAGAAAACAAACCTTGTTGCCGAGTATGATGCCCGCACAACCATAGGGGGAGAGTGAGAGAGAGAGAGAGACTCACGCCGCTACCGGCATTCACCTGCAACCACACGGTGTTAGCCGTGAGGCACCAAACAGTATGATGCAGAGGGGGAGGACACTTACCACCGCAGCTTGGAGAGACAGCGCACCTTGAGCGTGGCGTGTAAGCCCAGCCGCTCTGCAGTACAACAACAAAACACTCCGATCAGCACACAGGTGAATGGGCATTAGAGACGTGAAGCAGCGCACAGTCCTACTCACCGAGAGCCAAACACTCCGACCGGAAGTGACGCGTTTACAGGAGTGCAGAGAACGAGAACCGATAGAATATGCCGCATTTATAGTCCCGTCCACCTACAATGCATAGCTACCATTGGTGTTCAAATCAGGGCCGTCATAATGCATGAGATAGCGCACATCCATGCTGCTACAGCTGCAAATTCAACCATTTTCATTTTCAGTTCTTTACAATCTATAAAATGTTTTGAAACTCTGTTGTGCATAATAATTTGGAACAACAGTGAGAGCAACCTCTCTCAAGTCCATCAGGAATTTTAAGACTGGCCCCCACACTTTATCCAAAATTGGCCGTCTGCCTGCATTTTTATATCTAAGTTTCTCCATACATAGGGTGTCACTAAGCTCCCTCATCCACATTTCAAATGAAGGTACATTATCTGACTTCCAATGTCTTAAAATAAGCCCTGTAGCCAAAATAGCACCAAAACACAAAGACTGTTGTGACCAGACTTTGTGCTGGTAGAGTACTGAGTCGCAGCACCCGCCAATCTCAGAATGGCCACCAAGGGGCAAGGTTCACACTTTAAATGCCTTTGAGTAAAAATCAAAAATTAAAGACCAGAATGAGTGAAGACTGGGACACGTCCACAGTTGATGAGTAAGTGTTCCAACTTGATTGCTGCATTTGTTACACAAGGCTGAAACATTAGGATACATCTTGTTAACTTGTAGCTTTGTGTAGTGTAATCTATGTATTATTTTGAACTGAATTAGTTTATGCCTCACATTAATTGAGCATTGATGAATATTCAAAAGACATGTTCCCCAGTATTCTTTGGAGAGGGGCACTCCCAGTTCAGACTCCCATGTAGACCTTTATTTATCTGACTGAAGAGTGTCTGATATAGACTTGATATTGCTCCTTTTTGACCTGCCGTAATTCTAATTCTTTTGATTGTAGGGTGTTGTGGTATATCTGACAGAGTTGATTCATGGGTCTTTATAAAATGTCTGATTTGTAGATAACGGAAAAAGAAGCGAGACTGGTAGATTATATTTCATTTTCATCTGTTCATAAGACATCAGGTGTCCTCTCTGATACAGATCGCTCAGAGATCTCACTCCCTTCTCTCTCCATTGAGCAAACACTGGGTCTGCAGCAGAAGGCTTGAAAGCATGATTGTTACAAATTGCCGTATTTAATATGATTCCAATTTTTTATTGAGTTATGTATCATAAATTTATGTATCATAAATTTGATGGGACTGTTCAATAAGGTTAGAAGAGAGGTCCTTTCACATGCTGCTTGCTCTAAAGAAAGCCAGGCAGGGGATGATTTGGTTGTGCCTTCAACAAAGCACGGACTCCTCCAGAAAGCCAGAATGTTTAGATGTGCTGCCCAATAGTAACATTTGAAGTCTGGTCGGCCGAAGCCACCCTCTTGTTTAAATTTACAAAGGTGCTTTTTGTTTATACGTGGTACTTTGTTTTGTCAAAGAAAAGTAATCACAATTGAGTCCAATTTTCTGAAGTATACTTGTGGAATGTGAGATGGTATTGTTTGGAAAATATATAGGAAACGTGGGAGAACTAACATTTTGATGGCATTTATCCTCCCTACCAGAGATAGTGGAAGGGTCGTCCAGAATTCAATATTTTTTTCACTTGGTTCACTTTTATGTTCCAGTTTTCCTCAAGTAGCAGATCAGGTTTCCTGGTGACAGACACCCCATGATACGTGAATCTGTCCCTGGTAATTCAGCGTGGTACTGTTCTGAATTAAATGTACTGGCATTAATTCACTTTTATCCCAGTTAATTTGAAATCCTGAAAGGGAGCCGAAATGGTTAAATACCTCCATGATCAATGGAATGGACTCTTTTGGGTTTGACACATATAAGAATATATCATCTGCATAAAGCGACAGATGGTGTTGTTGCCCTTTAATAGAGAAAGGTGAGATCCTGGAGTGCTGGCATATTTTTGCGTTTAGCGTTTCTACAACCAGGTCAAAAAGGTAGGGGGACATGGGATCTCCCTGCCTAGTTCCACGGAGTAGTGGGAATTCAGAAGAGACATTGTGGTTTGTAATAACACTTGCAGTAGGATGAGCATACAAAATCCGTATCCAGTCTGTAAATATCTTCCCAAAGCCAAATGCTTTTAAGGCCTCAAACATGAACGGCCACTCGACCTGGTCAAAGGCCTTTTGATATTACAACTGTTTCTGTGTCATGCTTACAGTAAAGTATGTTGAATAAACGTCTTAAATTAAAATAAATATGCCTATTAGGGATAAAACCTGTTTGACCAGGATGCACAATCTTATGAATATGTGTGTTTAAGCGATTTGCCAACATTTTGCTAATCAGTTTTGTTTCATTTGGAATCAGTGATATTGGCCTGTAGGATGAGGCTTCCAGCTCGTCCCTGTCCTTTTTTAGAATTACTGAGATGTTTGCTCTATAAAGTGTTCGAGGTAATCTGCCCTGTGCTGCAGTGTGCTTAAACATACACAGCAGGAGCGGGGCTAATTCCTTGTAGAAACATCTGTAAAATTGTATAGTGAAGCCGTCAGGCCCAGGTGTTTTGTTATCTGGAGACTCTTTAATTGCTTGTATAATCTCTTCTATAGAGATCTCCTTATGGAGCAGTGTTACTGGGCTCAGCTGAGGCAGATTTAATTGGGAAAGAAATGATTTGGTTCTGTCAGTATCATGTTTACCTTTTGAATTGTATCATTTTGAATAGAATTCCTTAAAATGTGTGTTAATTTCTTTAGGATCTGTGAGAATAGTTCCAGATTCTGATTTTATTTTGTGTATAGCCCGTGAGGATTGAATGTGCCTCAGTTGTCGTGCCAGTAATTTCTGGGGTTTGTCACCTATCTCGAATTGCATCTGTTTGATTCTATTTAACTGCTTATTGACCTGAGAGGATAAAATTGTATTATATTCTTGTTTCAGAGAGATTATCGAGTTCAGGATGTTGAGGTCTGACGAGACTCGGTATGAATCTTCTAACTCAACAATGGACTTGTCCAGTTCCACTGATCTTTTTTCTGACAGTTTTTTCCTACCTGCCATATACGAAATGATGTTGCCTCTGAGCACTGCCTTGATAGCTTCCCATAATGTTGAGTCATCAACATCTCCTGTGTCATTTATAGCTATAATTTCTGGCAGCCTTTCTGACATAAATTTTTAAGAATGCTTTCTCCTTTAAGATTGTGTTATCAAATCTTGAGGTGTGAGCACTATTGCAGTGTTTAAATCTGATGTCAAGGGACACTGGAGCATGGTCACTTATATAAATGTTATGGTAATGCGAGGTTACAATATTGGGAATCATTGTAGAGTCTAGCAGCATGAAATCGATCCTTGAGTAAGAATTATGCACTGGGGAAAAAAAAGAATAGGCACTAGTCGCAGGATTACGCAGTCTCCAAATATCCACACGATTTAGACTGTGCATAATGTTTTTTAGGACCTCACCGGATTGACTATTTACTGGTGCCTTCTGTGATTGCTTGTCTAAAGAGGCGTCAATAACACAGTTGCAGTCACTCGCCATTATAATGTTTGTGTCACATACGTCTGGAATCCTATTTAAAACTGCTTGAAAAAATGATGGATCATCGAAGTTTGGACCGTAAATATTTATCAAGGTTACTGGAATAACCATTGAGTGATCCTGCTACAATTATGAATCTACCATTGGAGTCCCCGATTGTGGTCGAATTATGCATTTTTCTAGAGAACAAACTCTAGAGTTCTAGAGAACAAACTTCTCCTAGATCAAACCTACTAGGCTCATAACTGTCCATATTAACCTGTGCTGGTGACAGCCCCGCCCCCTCCTTACCACAAGAAACGTAAACAAACTGTCCATGGCGTTGGGACACCTGACTTGGAGTCAGTTGTGACATGTAATCATCTGTTCTCTGCTCCTTTAACCGGTGTATCCGTCTGCCGTGGAACTTTGTTGTCGCCTAGGAACCTCTCGGCGTCCTTCGTATTGGTGAATGAGTGTCTGTCTGAACCGACCGACATCACAAACGTCGCAGGATATCTGAAGCCGCATCTCGGCTCCGCCGCTCTGCATCTGGCTCTGACGCTGTCGAATCGTTGCCGTTGTTTCATTATCGCTGAGCCCAGGTCCAGGAAGATGTATTGGTGTGCGCCCTTGTATTGCAGGGGAAACATCTGAGAAGAGAGTCTCAGGATGTGTTCCTGGACTGGATCATGATGGATCCGTGTTCCGTGTGATCTGTCGGGGAGGGGCATCAGCTGCAGCTACCCTGCCGCGGATTCTGTGCTATTTTGACTGGTTTGTTGCCAAAGTTTTCTTCTCCCAGCAGCTTCAGAATGAGTTTGGCAACAAAGTCCGTCGGATTACCTTTTTCCATTCCCTCTTTGACTCCCTCTTTGACTCCAATTATGCAAATGTTTTGCCTCCTGGAGCATGAGACCAAGTCATCAAGTCTCTTGCCAAGTGATTGGGCTGTATCCTCCCACCTTGCACACCAATCTTCCAAGGTCTTGATTCGGGACTCCTGCTCGTTCAGATCGCTCACATTTGAAGTCTCTACTCAACATCTGCCATTGTCTGCTTCAAATCCGCAAGAGATATTTGAAGTGTGTCAAACCTTTTGTCGACGTTCTGGCTCAGCTGATTGATAGCAGACATTATGTCTGTGGTGGTCGACATCTCACCAGGCGGCGCATCTTCGGTGTGTTCACCACTAGCGTTAGCCCCACAGTTAGCGCTGTCTGTGGGTTGTTTCTCGGTTCAATTGGTTTTGGTAGTTTTCCCCATTCAGTGTCTCCAACTTAACAAAGCGGAGCCTCACTCAAACACGTATCTCATCTCGCGCCCTAAGTGGTTCCCCCTGTTTATAGATTTAATACAAGAACTTTGTGATTCACTTTATCAAAATCAAGAAACACAGAACCAAGAAAATCACCTTTAACCTTTAACCCACAGAGATTTGTTTGTTTTCTAACAATTAGTTTTTTAATGTTATTTGAACGTAAAAGAAAACATGTTCAGTTTAAGGAGAAACCACAGTTTTGCTTTGTATTCAAGATAAGATAAGATAAGATAGTCTTTCATTTCTCCTGCAGTGGGGACATTTGCATTGTTACAGCAGCAAGACAGTAAAGATAAAGATAATAAATAATAAACATGCATTACCAAAAAAGGAAATTACAATATAAGAAGATATTAACACTTAAGACTATAAAAATAGTTAAAAATAGAATGTAGAATGTAGAATGTACATTATAGACAGCAGAATACACACAGTATGGACTTGATATTTACAGTATGAATATGTATAGGTATATTGCAAATTTACAGTATATTGCACGTGGAAGGGAGGAAGGAATGAGGAGCCTGGTTATGTGTGGTCTACTGCGAGCTGTGTTTATCATTTCACAACTTAATTTAGCTGATAATTAAATGATTTGTGTTGAACTCAAATTGAATCAACTTTGAAAAAGGTTTTATTTCACCTGGTTTGTATAATTTTAGGGGCGAGTAAAACAATTGAAGTTCTTGACTCATTAATTTTGGAACAACTGACCTGAAACAAGCTTCTTTCATAATTACTGGACCGTACTGGAATACATGATTATGTATCTTCAACACATGTGATGTTTTAAGAAGAATTACATCCAATAGAAATATTGTAGGGCCCAGGATTGAACCTTGAGGTAAACCATAAGAAATCAGAGCTTTAGAAAACAATATTAAAAAAGCTAAAAGAGAACAGAAAATATTACAATACAATGTTATATTTCCAACCAGTTCATGGACACATTTATCACATTGTATAATCTGTTTTTGATACTTTCTGTAAATGATTCCATGTCTGATATTAAATATTTGATAAAAACCTCCCAGTCAGATTCTCTGTCATATAAAAGAATCATCATCACAAACACTGAGAGGTAACAGTGTGTTACTCCCTCTAGTGGATGTATTATTTTTGTACAGAGTTGTGGTGTTTCCTGTCACTGTGGGCCTCACAGCACAGTAGTAAACAGCAGAGTCTGTCACTTTAGCTGAGATGATCTCCAGATCTACACGTGTGTCTGTTTTGTTGATGTGAGCAGAGAAACCAGTAATCTCTGGACTGATGGATCCGTCCTCTGTGATGAGGAGCAGGAACTCTGGTCTGGATCTCTGATGCTGTTTGTACCACTGGATATTGTAGATACTCCCCTCATATTTACAGCTCAGCTTGATGTTTCCTCCTTCTGGTACAACTTCTTCAGAACTTTCTGGCTTGATGCTGTTCATAGAACCCATGGCTGCAAAATGAATATAATTCATGTCCGTTAGACTGTAAGAGATTACAATATCAAGGGACTCAAGAGGTTTTAAAAGTTGACAGATGATCCTCTAGTGATGAAATGTAGAAGAAGATGATGTTAAAGCAGCAGGTGAAGTGAGACAGTGATTTGTTGTCAAACTCACCTATGAAGTGAGATAAAGACAGAAAGAGGTAAAACATCATGTCTTTGGAGATGTTGAAGCCAAACAGAAAACAGATGAACAATGTTCTTCCTCTAAACAGCCTCTCTGCTGCACACACCTTCTCCTCAACATCAAGCTGACTCTGCTTTTACTTCCTGTGGAGACACAAACCGTCTCATTGGCTGAGTCAGCTTTCAGGGGGCGGGGCCATCTGATCAATTTCGTAGAGATTCTTTCTTCTAAAGTTCAGGTTCAAGTTAAAAAGAATCTGAACTGGATCATAAGAAACCACTGAGGGGTAACAGTGTGTGACTCCCTCTAGTGGATGTAGTGTTTTTGTACAGAGTTGTGGTGTTTCCTGTCACTGTGGGCCTCACAGCACAGTAGTAAACAGCAGAGTCTGTCACTGCAGCTGAGATGATCTGAAGTTTGACTTCACGTTTGTCTTCAGACAGTTGAGTGAAGAATCTTTTTTCTTCTTTTAGAGAATCTGCTGGTTTTGTAAAATTAGAGCCTGAGATGTAAATAAGGAACTCTGGTGGTTTTCCTGGATGTTGTCGATACCAGAAGAAGTCATCATTAGCTGCTATTGTTGTGTGATATTCGTAGGACAGAGAGACAGACGTGTGTTCTGAAGTGAACTCTTCAGTCTTGACTGGAGTCAGTTCTTCACAGTTGATGCCTGAAGGAGAAAATAATGATGTCAAAGACAATTCACATTCACATGTTATTGGAATGAAAAGTTTTTGTGTCTTATAATGTACCAAACCTGTTAGAGTGTTAAGAAGCAGCAGAGAAAATACAGAGTGATGCAGTGACAGCATGTTGAATAAAGGTCATGTTAATGGTTTGTATCTTGAACTCTGCAGAATATGGAAGCTCCTCTCTCCTCTATACTTCAGTAACAACTCAGCTCCTCCCTGAATCTCTGTGTCTCCTCTTAGATCTGTATTTTCTCCTCTCTCTGTTACACTTCCTCCTGCTTCACACTGACTGCAGCATTTAGTTCAAGCTGAAGGTGGACCGTCTTTAGTCTGTTTTTGGAATAATTGTGTTTTTGGAAATTTTCTACATAAAACACAGAGTCATCAGCAAACATGTGCATCTAAACATCAGGACACATAGCTGTCAAATCAATAAAGTATAAACTAAATCAAAGTGGGCACAGAATGGATCCTTGTGGGACACCAGTGGTCTTTGGTCTGGTTTGTCAGTCATGTGACTCTGCCCACTGAGTTTCATGAGGCAAGGCATGCAACTTTATTTATATAGCTCATTTCATACACAAAGGCAACTCAATGTGCTTTACATGAAACAAACATTTAACAGTAAAAATTGGAGAAATAAAAATAAAAACAATTTAGAAATAAAAAATAAAAACAATTGTGTAAATTTAAAGTGCTTTGAAAGAGCTCAATCATAAGCACAGAAGAAGAGAAGTGTTTTTAACCTGGATTTAAAATTCCAGTTCTGCTGGTAGCTTGTTCCAGTTGTGTGCAGCATAACAGCTGAAAGCTGCTTCAACATGTTTAGTTTGAACTCTGGGCTCTACTATCTCACCTGAGTCAGTAGATCTCAGAGCTCTACTGGGTTTATATTCTACTAACATGTGTTATGGCCGCTGCTGGCTGCCGTTTAGCGTATATTCATTGGCCTTTTCTCAATATCCATACTTGTGCGTACTCCCGTACTTGTGAAACGTCATCAGCCTCAGTCCAAGTTCTGTTCCAATTCTCCATTGAGTGAACAGCGAGGACGTTCTCAAACCCGGAAGTGTTCTCGCTCCGCCCATTTTTACCAAGTATGCAGAGAGTAGTATTTGTACACATTATATATATATATATGACATGTACAAATATATACTACTCTACTACTACTACTACATATTTAATATTCACATATTATATTTAAATACAGATACAGTGATCGTGAGAGAGGAAGTTTTTTCTCTCCACTGATGCCTAGTGTTTGCTCATTGTGTGAACTGTTGGGGTTCTCTGCTCTCCTTGATGTTGTCTATGTATAGTGCCTTGAGATAATGTATGTTGTGATTTGTGTCACTGTCTGCTCTGCGCCCCTCCTGCTCTGCTGCTCTGCCACACCCCTCATCAGCTAACTGCTTCCACCTGCTGCTCTCACCTGCTCATCATCTCCAATCAAGCCAGTATATATGCAGCTTCTTTCCACTCACTCTTTGCCAGATTGTCTTAACTCTCATACCTGACTCTGCAGCGTTCATTCCCGGACTGTTTACCTGGTATCGACCTGATCTGCCCCTGACCTTGCTTCACGCCTCAGCCTCGGTAAACCCACCTGCTAGTGATGGTGAGATGAAGCCTCATGAGGCATTGAACCACTTGAGCCAATTGGTTCGAGAAAGAGTTCATTTCTCGAAGCTTCATGTGCACACGAAACCACCTACTGGCCAAGTGTATAATCAACCACGTAATGTGTGATGAATTGAATTTTTGTGTCTGTTAGAAATGACTATGAATTACAAAAAATGTATGACCAAATAATTTCTGTACATATGTCTTTAATACATTTTTTGAATGTATTCTGTGTGTGTAAATCTTCCCAAAATGGTAATATCATAATATGGCAGGTTGTGCAATGTTTTTCTGAAAATGGCATGGGTGTAATCAGACAGAGGACAGTGAAAGTGCTTGTGTAACTTGGACAATGATCAGCCTCGCTGGCTCCATCCTATATCACCTATCCTACTCTCCTCACTCTCCTAAATCTCTCTCTCTCCCTAAACTCTCCAAACTATCTCCAAACTATATAAACGCTATCCAAACTCTAGTATCCAAACTCTCCAAACTATCCAAACTCCATCCAAACTCTCAACTGACCGCAACTCTCCTTCAAAAACCCACATTTTGAATGGCGCCTGAGGGGTCTATATAGTTGTAAAACCTCGCGCAAAATCTGAACCACTTCACGAAGCAATCACGTGGTACAGCCGGGCAGCGAGGCTTCGGACGTCATCATTTTTGGCCCCTCCCCTAAATGAAGCAAGCCTCGATACACGCATCGCAGAAACGCCCCCTCCCCTAATCGGCACACGCTTCAAGCCTCGACACATACCTTTAACATTCCAAGAGACAAATCTCAGACAAGATACCCCTTTTTTTGTAGTATTAGCCATAAAATTGTAAGTACATGGTAGGAAAGAACACTGCTTTGTAGAAGGATGTAATGTTACAAATGCACAAACAAAAATAAAAGCAAATCTGTAGGATCTACCTCCCCAGTACCCCAACACAAAAACCCTTATAACAGGGAACCAAAAAACACACCTAAACCTTCCTAAGCTTGTCCTAAGAACGAGAACTAGCAGCGGGACTCCATAGACTCTGTTACTTCCATGTGACATAAATCTGTGAACTAAACACTCACTGAGCAGATGGGGCTCCTATAACTGCAGATGTGTCTACAATGTGCAATAGGCGCAACATAAGTGGCTATAGCTGGGGGCAGTATTACACTCATATCAACATTACTGTGCACTGGGAACAGATATAGCCGGCGTCCTCAATAAGTCCACTAACCGGTGGTAGCAATGTGCTCGTTGTAAAAATCCTGGGCTTTTTGTGGAGAGTCAAAGTATAAGTTCTCATTACGGAACGAGACCTGGAGACGGGCAGGGTGCAGCAGGCGGAATTTTATTCGTTTCAGGTAAAGAGAGTGTTTGATGGCATTGCATGCAGCCCGTTTTTAGCCAAAGCAGCGCTGATGTCTGGATATACTCTCAGCTCGTAGCCGCGGTAATCCATCTTGTGTTGTCTGGCCCATCGGAGGACTATTTCTTTCTCTTGGAAGCGGAGCAATTTGACGATGAAGGCTCTCGGTTACCCCTGCCGGCATCACCTGGTCTGGGGCCGAGGAAACGGTGAGCTCTCTCTATCTCGGGAGGGTTGTTGAAAACATCGGGCCCCGTCACCGCCATCAGCAGGTTGGAAACAACTTCGTCGGGTCCTAATCTTTCTCGCTTCCTTCAGGTATGTTGATAATCCGCAAGTTAGAGCGCCTGGACCGATTCTCGAGGTCATCCACACGTTCCAGGAGCACCGTGGCTTGGGATTGCAAGGTCTTAACAACAGCTTCCTTCTCTGTGATTTTCACGAAGTTTTCACTCACCACAACTTCAGTATTAGTGAGACAGTTGTTAAATGACGTCACCTGTTGACCTAGTGAATCCACTGACTGCATCAGAGATTCAGTTGATTGTTGAATCAGGATAGCCATGTCAGCTTTGAAGCTATCACGTTGTTTGCAGAATAGAGCCTCAAGATCGATCATGGTGACTGGGTCGGAGTTGCCTCCGCTGCCGGCGCCTCTGCCCACCAGGTCTGGAAGCTCTGGCGCGGCAAAGGTGGCCATGCTAGCTAGCTTGGCTGAAATGCTAGCTGCTCGAGTTGTTACTGACGATTGAGGATTAGAATTTGAGGTGCTCATTACGTCGCAATACACTTTCCCACATAAAAACTAAGTAATGCGCGAGTTAGCCCAAGGAAAAGCACTGTTAAACTGGTAGACTTGAAAAGTAAATAAAAAGTTCAGCTGGAGCCCCCCGCTCGCACATCTGCTCTGTACCTCATCAAACTGGAAGCCCAAGGCTGGCCATCTTTAACTATCATGTCCACCAGGGCCTCATCTGGCTTCTGTTTTCTTGACACTTTGTGGGAGAAAGCTTGCTATATAAACATGATACACAACATCTACAGTATATAAACACACACATGCATATCTAAAGTATATATATACATATATATTTAGCTTACAGTCAGTAATCCCAGTGTTGACAGGGTCACTATGCCTGGCAAGCAAGTGTCTGAGCATAGATGACGTGTTGTTGTAAGATAACTCTTGTGTGCAAAGCAAACACAGCACCTACAAGTAATTGTACATTTGAGACCCATTTAAAAATTTAAAATCAAATTCAATAATGGAAACATAGATTGTAGTCCATGAACTGCATTATACCTTATTTGGTGGTATAAGATCAAAATGATCTTATTGCTTGTACTCACCATAACAATCACTCTTCAAATCTCCAAATCTCAGGAGTAATGATGTGTGTTTATAGCTTGTATGGCGCCAAACAACTCAAATCTGTCAAACCTGTCAAGCTGTCATTGGCTCAAAGGGCATTGAAACACTACGAGCCAATGAAACGCACTGACAGACTATGAGACTTGTAAAGTAAGTAAATAAAATATTGTCGGGCCCAGGATTGAACCCTGTGGTACATCATTCCATGACTGATATTAAATATTTCACTCCAACATTGTTTTTCTCATTGTAAAACTATAAAAACCTCACAGTCAGATTCTCTGTCGTATGAAAGAAACATCATCACAAACACTGAGGTGTAACAGTGTGTGACTCCCTCTAGTGGATGTAGTGTTTTTGTACAGAGTTGTGGTGTTTCCTGTCACTGTGGGCGTCAGAGCACAGTAGTAAAAAGCAGAGTCTGTCACTGCAGCTGAGATGATCTGCAGATACACTTGGTTTCTCTCCTGGTTCAGTTCAGCAGTCAGTCGAGAGTTCACAGCTGCAGCTTTCAAAACCTCAGGCTCTTTAGTGTCAGTGATCATGAGAAGATAGTGAGGAGCAGATCCAGGATCCTGTCGATACCACTGGAGATTTTGAGCTTTCACTGAGTAGTTACAGGACAGAGAGACAGTTTGACCTTCTGCTGAAAACACTGCAGCTCTGTTGGCAGTAATATCATCTTCACAGCTGTTACCTAGTGAGAGAAACAACATTTGACAAACATCTAAACAGATGATCCTGGTAACAGTAGAGTCAACACATATCAGAGATGAAGTGGTGACATCTTTGAAAAGTTTCATCTTCAACTGAAGGTAAAAAATATCTTTGAGTTTGAGTTTTTTCTTGTGTGAATCAAACGCACCTAAAAGAGCCGAGAGGAAGAAAAGAGCAGCCAGTTTTTCCATGTTTAGGTCTGAGAAATGTAGGAACTGTTCATTCAGTGAGATGAAGCTGTGAGTGGTTTGTGTTTGGTCTGATGTTCACAGCTGGAATTTAACAGTTCTGTACTGAGCAGACATCTCTACAGTCAGTGGGAGGAGACTTGTCTGTCACATGATCTACACTTCTAAAGCTGCTCATCACAACTGAAGACAATCTGAACGAGATCATAAGAAACCACTGAGGTGTAACAGTGTGTGACTCCCTCTAGTGGATGTAGTGTTTTTGTACAGAGTTGTGGTGTTTCCTGTCACTGTGGGCCTCACAGCACAGTAGTAAACAGCAGAGTCTGTCGCTGCAGCAGAGGAGATGATCATACTGATCATGTTTTGCTCCACTTTAATCTTCAATCCAGGTGTTGGAGATGATAATATGTTTCCTGTTCCTGAGTGAGACATGAGGAACTCTGGTGGTTTTCCTGGATGTTGTCGATACCAGAAGAAATAATCATCAGCAGAAGATTTGTGATATTTGTAGGTCAGAGAGACAGACGTGTGTTCTGAAGTGAACTCTTCAGTCTTGACTGGAGTCAGTTCTTTACAGTTGATGCCTGAAGGAGAAAATAATGATGTCAAAGACAATTCACATTCAGATGTTATTGGAATGAAAAGTGTTTGTGTCTTATAATGTAACAAACCTGTTAGAGTGTTAAGAAGCAGCAGAGAAAATACAGAGTGATGCAGTGACAGCATGTTGAATAAAGGTCATGTTAATGGTTTGTATCTTGAACTCTGCTGAATATGGAAGCTCCTCTCTCCTCTATAGTTCAGTAACAACTCAGCTCCTCCCTGAATCTCTGCGTCTCCTCTTAGATGTGTATTTTCTCTTCTCTCTGTTACACTTCCTCCTGCTTCACACTGACTGCAGCATTTAAGTCAAGCTGAAGGTGGACCGTCTTTAGTCTCTTTTTGGAATAATTATGTTTTTGGACATTTTCAACATAAAACACAGAGGCCGTTTCTCAATACTCAAGTAAGCAAGTATTTACTTGCTTACTTTGGAAGTATATACTTGAGAAGTACGCTGGGAGTATATACTTGCCAAGTACGGGAGTACACAAGTATGTGGTTGTTTCTCAATACTCAAGTATGCAAGTATGTACAGTATGTATTGTTCTGCTGTTTGAATGGTGGCTGGCGCCAAGTGCTGCAGCCCCATTACCGCCACCTACAGTGTTGATAAATGAACATATGAAATACTTTTAATAAATGCATATATATGTTGTTATTATTTATACATTTTAAATATTTGTAGTAGAGTAGTATATATATATATATACATATATGTATGACATATATGTACGTGTACAAATATATACTACTTTACATACTATACTATAATTATCTAATATGTACATATTATATTTAAATACAGATACAATGACCGTGCGACTTTAATATAAATCTAACATTCAAAGTTCAAATAAATAAAACATTAACAATATACAAACCTTCAAACTGTCAGGTCAAAAAGTTTCCATTAAAAACAAAATAACACGTCAACAACAAATCTATGGATCACACCGAGCATCTAATGACAGCAACGTCTGAGCCAGCGGATCATTTCATCAGGACAGGCCGAGGTAACGCTGCTCTGTGCCGGGCACAGTGAGCGCCGAGCGTCCGCAGAGGCGGAGCTGATCACCTCCGACAAACGTCACTGACAAACTATAAATACGTCATATCTTCATACACAAACCACATGTTTGAATTCTAAATGACTAATTTCTCGCCTCAAATGATGTTAAAACTTTGTTCCGGGACACAGAAAAATATTTATTTCAGATTTATATTTCTATTATTTGCTGCTATGCTCCGCCGAAATGTATTCTGGGATACATGGCCATCGCAAGTACGCTTAAGTCACCTCCGATGCATACTTGGTAAAAATGGGCGGAGCGAGAACACTTCCGGGTTTGAGAACCGTCCTCGCTGTTCGCTTACTTGAGAATTGGAACAGAACTGGGACTGAGGCTGATGACGTTTTCACAAGTACGGGAGTACGCAGTAACGCACAAGTACGCACAAGTATGGATATTGAGAAACGGCCAGAGTCACCAGCAAACATGTGCATCTAAACATCAGGTGGATGGTTACCTACTCGGAGACAGAGGGTACCCCTGCCAGCGCCATCTGCTAACCCCTTATCCTGACCCTGAGCCTGGCCCACAGCAACACTAGAACTTGGATCATTGCAGGACACGAGCCAGAGTGGAGATGACCATCGGGATACTCAAGGCCCGGTTCCAGTGCCTTCAAAATCTCAGGGCCACACCAGAAAAGGCTTGTGACATTATAGTGGCATGTGTGGTTCTCCACAACGTTGCCACTATTAGAGGAGAACAATGTCCTACTCCTTACCCCAATGATCCAGATAATGATCCTGACCCCGCTGCTGATGCACGAGATGGAAGAGCTGTTAGAGACATGATATGCTTTAATCATTTCTAACCCTGACCCATCACCTCCCCAGTGTCAAAGAACGACAGTATGCCTCTCATTTTATGAGGTCTGTTTATTGCCTACAAGGACAAATGTTGTACATTGTTAATCCTTTTTTTGTTGAAATAAGTAAAAATCATCCACCTGTGGGCACGTCACCCACCTTTCACTGATGGTCCAGCATTTGTATTTCCATTTTTGTCTTGGTGATCTGCAGCTTTATTTGTTCCATTTCTAGATGTGATTTATTGATTTGGGATTGTAAATACACCTTGTAGAGTTGTTTCACAGGGAGCTATAGGAACATAAGTTATGTTGAATGTCATAGTTCCATTATCTACTTAGTGTCAATGCAAGTTGTGGGTCAATACTGAACAACAATTGCTTTGTTAGAGAGAAAGAAGTTGCAAGTTGTATTGTGGAACCTCACTATTAACTGAAACCATAGTTATTATTAAAAAAAATAAAATAATTTAGTATTCTGTGGAATATTAAGATTACTTACAATAGCATGGAGGTCTGTTATGGCAGAAGGCTCCATGAGACAGATTACACCATCAGTCACTGGTAGAAGTTGGCCATAGACGTCCGGGTGGTAACGTATTGTGTCACTTCCTGTGCTTCCACTGGTGTTACGCTGTGTGCCTTCTGCGCTCTCTGCGGTTTTCTATCTACTGGAACGATCGACTGCTCTAACTGAACAAACGCTCGTTTTTATTACTAATACTAGTACTAAGACTAATATTCTCACCCACTACTTTTGTTCAAACTCTATCGTTTACGTAGATCACGTACGGTGTTTCTCTCTCTGCTAGCGTAAAGTTAGCTTAGCAGCGATGGCTTCTCTCTCTCCCTCTCCCTCTCCTTCTCTCTCCTGTGTTGTGTGCCACATGTTTAGCTACTCCTCTGCCTCCTTTAGCGATAAAAGTACTTGTAAAAAATGTAGCTTGCTGGCTAGGGTGGAGGCGAGGCTTAGTGAAGTAGAAACTCGGCTCCGCACCATAGAAGCTAAATCAGTTAGCCACTCCCCAGTAGTCGGTGCGGACCACATAGCATTAGCTCCCTCAGCAGCTCCCGTGCAGCCGGGAGACAAACAGGGCAGCTGGGTGACTGTCCGCAGTAAGAGGCGTAGTGTTAAGCCTAAGAGTCCTGTCCACCACCAACCTGTTCACACCTCAAACAAGTTTTCCCCTCTCAGCACCACACAGACTGAGAAACCAACTCTGGTGATTGGTGATTCCATCCTGAGGAACGTGAAAATAGCGACGCCAGCGACCACAGTCAAGTGTTTTCCCGGGGCCAGAGCGGGCGACATAGAGTCTTATCTGAAACTGCTGGCTACAGATAAACGTAAATTCAGTAAAGTTATTATTCACGTCGGCAGTAATGACACCCGATTACGCCAATCGGAGGTCACGAAAGTTAATGTTAAGTCTGTGTGTAGGTACGCACAATCTATGTCGGACAACGTAATTTTCTCTGGTCCTTTGCCCAATGTAACCAGTGATGACATGTATAGCCGCATGTCATCATTCAATCGCTGGCTGTCGAGGTGGTGTCCAGAAAACAACATTGGGTTTTTAGATAACTGGCAAAACTTCTGGGGGAAACCTGGTCTCATGAAGAGAGACGGCGTCCATCCCACTTTGGATGGAGCAGCTCTCTTATCTAGCAGCTTAGAGCATTTTATTAGAAACCCATGACAAACCAGAGTTGAGACCAGGACACAGAGTTGCAGTCTTCCATGCTTCTCTGTGCTTCTTTACGAGCAGTCACCAATTAAAAACCCCATAGAGACTGTGTCTGTCCCTCGACCTACTAAAGTAAAAACTAAAGTAAATAAATCAATAACAAACAGAAGAGGAGTTAGACATTCTAACTTAATAAAGATTAACACTAACAATAAAATAGAGTCAAATAATACCACTTTTAAATGTGGACTATTAAATATTAGGTCTCTCTCCTCAAAATCTGTTTTAATAAATGATCTCATTTCTGACAACTGTATTGATTTATTCTGTGGAACTGAAACTTGGTTACATGAAGAAGATTACGTTAGTCTAAATGAGTCAACTCCACCCACTCATGCTAATACCCATATTCCTAGAAGCTCAGGCCGAGGAGGAGGTGTAGCAGCCATTTTTAATACTAGATTATTAATCAATCCCAAACCCAAACTAGGATATTCATCGTTTGAAAGCCTTATTCTTAATCTAGCTCATCCTAGTTGGAAATCACAAAAACCAGTTAAGATAGTCACAGTTTATCGTCCACCTGCTCCTTATTCAGAGTTCCTATCAGAGTTCTCTGAGTTCTTATCTGAGTTGGTGCTTAAGACAGATAAAATCATAATTGTAGGGGATTTCAACATCCATGTAGATGTTGACCGTGATAGTCTTAGCTGCGCATTTAACTCGCTGTTGGAATCAATAGGTTTTATTCAACACGTTAATAAACCAACTCATTGCCTTAGTCACACCCTCGACCTTGTTTTAACTTATGGTATTGATATTGATAACTTAAACATAGTTCCTCAAAACCCTCTCCTTACTGATCATTATTTACTCACATTTAATTGTACAATAATGAACTACAATAACATAAATAAGAAATACAGCTACAGCCGGTGCCTGTCTGATAATAATATTAATACATTCAAAGAGACAGTGCAACCTTTATTTAACTCGGTGCCATATGTCAGTACATCTGAAGGTACCGTTTGTGATTTTACCCCCGCCCTCATAGATAACCTTGTCGATAGTACAGCGGCCTCACTGCGTACTACATTAGATTGTGTTGCCCCTCTGAAAAAGAAGGTGGTGAATCAGATGAGACGAGCACCATGGTTTAACTCCAATACTCGTGCTCTTAAACAGGCGTTACGTAGATTAGAAAGAAAATGGCGTTCCAATAACCTAGTGGAATTTTATATAGCCTGGAAAGATGGTTTTGTAGCTTACAAAAAAGCCCTACACAAAGCTAGAGCTGCCTATTATTCTTCTCTAATTGAAGAAAATAAGAATAATCATAGATTTCTTTTCAGCACTGTAGCCAGGCTGACACAGAGCCACAGCTCCACTGAACCATCTATTCCTTTAACACTGAGCAGTGATGACTTTATGAACTTTTTTGTGAATAAAATAACATCAATTAGAATAAATATTGATCATCTCCTCCCTCATATTGGGACTGACTCATCTTTTAGCACAAGAGCTTTAGAAGCACCAGGTGCACATTTAGACAGTTTCTCCCCTATAGATCTCCCTGAATTAACATCATTAGTTTCATCATCTAAGCCATCAACCTGTCAGTTAGATCCTATCCCCACCAAACTGTTTAAAGATGTCTTTCCTTTAATTAACAGCTCTATATTAACTCAAATTAATCTATCCTTATTAACTGGATATGTGCCCCAAACGTTTAAAATAGCAGTTATTAAACCCCTTCTCAAAAAAGCGACCCTTGACCCAGACATTTTAGCTAACTACCGACCTATATCTAATCTTCCCTTTGTTTCTAAAATCTTAGAAAAAGTAGTTGCTAATCAACTATGTGAATATTTGCGCATTAATGGCCTGTTTGAAGATTTTCAGTCAGGTTTTAGATTAAACCATAGCACAGAAACAGCACTAGTTAAAGTTAGTAATGATCTTCTCTTGGCTTCTGATAATGGTCTAGTCTCTTTACTTGTCCTGTTGGATCTTAGTGCTGCATTTGACACCATAGATCATAATATTCTACTGCAGAGACTGGAGCAGACTCTTGGTATCACAGGTGCTGCCCTCTGCTGGTTTAAATCATACTTATCTGATAGATTCCAGTTTGTTCATGTTAAAATGAAGCCTCACTACAAACTAAAGTTAATTGTGGAGTTCCACAAGGCTCAGTGCTTGGGCCTATACTTTTTACCTTATATATGCTTCCTCTAGGGAACATTATTAGAAAGCACAACATACATTTTCATTGTTATGCAGATGACACACAGCTTTATTTATCAATGAGGCCGGATGAAATAAATCAGGTTGTTCAACTCCAGGAATGTCTCAGAGACATTAAGTCCTGGATGACCTGTAACTTTCTACTCTTAAACTCAGAAAAAACTGAGGTCATTATACTCGGCCCTAAACACCTCAGAGAAAAACTTTCCGATCACATTGTCACTTTAGATGACATCACCCTGGCTTCCAGTTCCACTGTGAGGAACCTTGGAGTTACTTTTGACCAGGAAATGTCATTTGACTCACACATTAAACTAATTTCCAGAACAGCCTTCTTCCACCTGCGGAACATTAAAAAAATTAGAAACATTCTGTCTTTACGGGATGCTGAAAAACTAGTTCATGCTTTTGTTACATCTAGATTAGATTACTGTAACTCCTTATTATCAGGATGTTCCAACAAGTCTGTTAGAACCCTTCAGTTAATTCAAAATGCTGCAGCACGAGTTCTGACAGGAACTAGAAAGAGAGACCATATAACTCCAGTGTTAGCTTCTCTACACTGGCTCCCTGTACAGTTTAGAATTAAATTTAAAATCCTCCTCCTCACGTACAAAGCACTTAATGGTCAGGCCCCTTCATACCTGAAAAACTTAGTCTTACCTTATCGCCCTAATAGACCACTTAGGTCACAAAATACAGGCTTACTTGTGGTTCCTAGAGTCTGCAAGAGCAGAATGGGAGGCAGAGCCTTTAGTTACCAGGCTCCTCTCCTGTGGAATCAGCTCCCAATGATAGTTCGGGGGGCGGACACTCTCTCTGTATTTAAAGTTAAACTTAAAACTTTCCTTTTTGATAAAGCTTATAGTTAGAGCTGGTTCAGGGAAACCTGGACCAGCTCTTAGTTATGCTGCTATAGAACTAGACTGCTGGGGGATTTTTTATCTGTGGTGCACGCACATTCACTCTCTCACACTCAGGATATGATTTTGACTTTTTATATGTCATTAACCTTGTCTCTTTCTCTCCCTAGTTTGTGTATTTCCTTCCTTCCCTCTCTCTCTCTCTCTCTGTATTCTCATCATGCAGGTTGCGGGACCAAGATCCAGTTTTCGAGGCTACCCACATCATCACCATTATTATTGTGCTATAATTAAAAAGTCGATATCATTAACTGTATTAACTTGTAACTTGATACAGTTGTTGTGTATCTGCTCCTGGTCTCTCTCTCTCTTCTGTCTCTACCTCATCTCCCTCTTGTCCTTTCTCTCCCCCCTCCCCTTTCTGTCCTCCACCTCTCCTCTGTCCCCGATTTTCCTTTCACCCCAACCGGTCGAGGCAGATGACTGCACATTTCTGAGCCTGGTTCTGCCAGAGATTTCTTCCTGTTAAGAGGGAGTTTTTTCTCTCCACTGATGCCTAGTGCTTGCTCATTGTGTGAACTGTTGGGGTTCTCTGCTCTCTTTGATGTTGTCTATGTACAGTGCCCTGAGATAATATATGTTATGATTTGGCGCTATACAAATAAAATTGAATTGAATTGAATTGAATTGAATAGAAGATGAAGATTAGACATTCAATGATTACCCAGAAAAGTGCCTAACAGTTTTTTGTTTTTTTTTGTTATTTGCAATTGCGTGCAGGTCCCATCAAAGAGTCACCTTAAAATAGATTGATATCTGAAAGCAACAGCAGCCAATTACCAAAAACTGTAGCCTAGTGCTACAAGAAAAACCAGTGTGCCAAGTTGTGTCTAAGATGAATGAGTGGCCATTACAGACCCAACAGTAGAAGGATTAATGTACATGCCATTCATTTGAATAATTTACCTCGTATGTAGGCCCCTGTGTGGAATGGGGAAGTGCAGGAGTGTATATAAAGAGAAAGAGGTTAGTAAAGAAAAAGTGGGACACTGAGGAGACTGAAGAGAGCAGACAGAAGTACAGGGAGATGCAGCACAAGGTAAAGGAAGAGGTGGCAAAGGCCAAACAAAGAATCTTGAATCTTGAATCTTGAATCTTGAAAGGGCGTTTGATGACTTGTATGCTAGGCTGGAAAGTAAGGAGGGAGAGAATGATCTATACAGGTTGGCAAAACAGAGAGATAGAGATGGGAAAGACGTCCAGCAGGTTCGGGTGATTAAGGATAGAGAGGGACATGTGTTGACAGGTGCCACAGAAGTAATGGGAAGATGGAAAGAGTACTTTGAAGAGCTAATGAATGAGGAAAATGAAAGAGAGCAAAGGGTAGAAGAGGTGACTACTGTGAACCATGAAGTAGCAGAGATTAGTAAAGCTGAAGTGAGGGGGGCATTGAAGAGGATGAAGAATGGAAAGGCAGTTGGTCCCGATGATATACCTGTGGAGGTATGGAAGTGTCTAGGAGAGGAGGCAGTAGAGTTTCTGGTTAGACTATACAACAGGATCTTAGAGAGTGAGGGGATGCCTGAGGAATGGAGAAGAAGTGTGATGGTGCCCATTTTTAAGAATAAGGGAGATGTTCAGAATTGCAGTAACTATAGAGGAATACAGTTGATGAGCCATACAATGAAGTTATGGGAAAGAGTAGTGGAAACTAGACTGAGAGCAGAAGTCAGCATTTGTGAGCAACAGTATGGTTTCATGCCTAGAAAGAGTACTACAGATGCAGTATTTGCTTTAAGAATGCTGGTAGAGAAATACAGAGAAGGTCAGAGGGAGCTGCATTGTGCCTTTGTAGATCTGGAAAAAGCCTATGACAGGGTGCAGAGAGAGGAACTATGGTACTGTATGAGGAAGTCTGGAGTGGCATAGAAGTATGTTAGACTGGTGCAGGACATGTATGCCAACTGTGAGACAGCGGTGAGGTGTGCTGTAGGTGTGACTACATCAGGGTTCAGCTCTGAGTCCCTTCTTGTTTGCGGTATTGATGGACAGACTGACAGATGAGGTTAGACAGGAATCTCCATGGACTATGAAGTTTGCAGATGACATTGTGATCTGTGGTGAGAGCAGAGACCAGGTGGAGGAAAAGCTTGAGAGGTGGAGATATGCTCTAGAAAGGAGAGTAATGAAGGTTTGTCGCAGCAAGACAGAATATATGTGTGTGAATGAGAGGAACCCAAGTGGAACCATGAGGCTACAGGGAGTGGAGATAAAGAAGGTGGAGGATTTTAAGTATTTAGGGTCAACAGACCAGAGCAGTGGAGATTGTGGAAAAGAGGTGAAGAAACGTGTTCAAGCTGGTCGGAATGGGTGGAGAAAAGTGTCAGGGGTAATGTGTGATGAAAGAGTATCAGCCAGAATGAAAGGAAAGATATACAAGACAGTGGTGAAACCAGCGATGCTGTATGGTCTAGAGACAGTGGCACTGAGGAAAAGACAGGAAGCAGAGCTGGAGGCAGCAGAGATGAAGATGTTGAGGTTCTCTTTGGAGTGACGAAGATGGATAGGATCAGGAATGAGTCAATCAGAGGAACAGCACGTTAGATGTTTTGGAGATAAGGTCAGAGAGGCCAGAATGAGATGGTTTGGTCATGTACAGAGGATGATTAGTGAGCATATTGGTAAAAGGATGCTGGGGAAGACTAAAGAGAAGGTTTATGGATGTAGTGAAAGAGGACATGAAGTTAGTTGGTGTGAGAGAGGGGGATACAGAGAACAGGGTGAGATGGAGGAGGTTGATTCGCTGTGGCAACCCCTGAAGGGAGCAGCCGAAAGGAAAAGAAGAAGTATGTAGGCCCCTGTGTCCTGGGGCGTGGCTGGGTCCGATGAGCTCCCTCCAGAGGTTCCCTCAGCAATGGGTCGCCCACTGTTCTGACCGAGGGCCATCTCTTCAGCCTCTGTGAGAGGTGGTGGACCTCCACCCGTGTTGCCTCAGCCTTTTTTTTGTTGGATACGAGGGAGGTCAAATTTAAACATATCCAGAAAACACACATTTGTAGACTTGTATGTATAAAGGACATTTAGGTTTTGCGTTCATATAGACAATATTAAATACTGGCAGTGTTGTGATTTTTTTTTTATTTAGCAGATTTCCCTAATTACTTAAATATATCTATGTATGTGAATGTAGCCACTAAATGCTGTTCAATGAGGGCAGGCCTAAACAACATCACAATTGCTTGTACTTGTAAGTTTGAACTACATTTTTATATTTCATCTTCAGTTTCTGCCAAGTCCGTTTAGTGCCTGCTAGGTTGCACATGTGCACACAAACACACATATGGAATATTATTGTTGAATAAGTGGAACATTCAAGACAAAACATTTCTTTTTTCCTCCAATTTATACTCACGCATTGATTCAGTCAGCAATGTTCTGCCATGCAAGCTCCCGCACTTTTGCTGCTGCCACAGTATTGCTTTTTGTTTTTAAATATATGCTTATTTTCTGCATATGCAGTCATTAACATTTCCAACTCCACTAGGGAGAAGTAGGAGGATCAAGGCTTTCTGTGACTTGTTTCTATGGTGAATCATATTATCTGTGTTCCACTGATGAGGGCTTTTTATATCCTCATGCATGAAACTTCACTCAGGTTTACCGTGACTCAGAGTTTATTGAACTAAGTGTTATCACCTGTTCTGAAACAGAAAACTCAGTTTGACAGCTTAGAGTTGGCCAACCTAGAGTTAAGGATTTAACCTGCTTTCTGAAACAGGTCCAAGTTGTCTTTGGTCTGTTTTTGGAGACACATTTTTAGTAGAATGTACAGAAACGTAGCAGAGATTTAAAGATTCATAGTTTTATTTTGTCCTAACACAGAAACATGTGATTCTGCAGCAGAGTCATTTGTCTTAGTGTTGAACATGTCGTCACTTTCAAATACATGAAGATGAAGAAACACGTGTAAAATTGACCATCAAGAGTTTGGAATAATTGTGTTTTTGGACATTTTCTACAAAAAACAGAGTCATCAGCAAACATGTGTGTAGCGCTCCCCTCGGTAATCTTAGAGATGAGGTCAGGGCTTTTGGGCTCTTCTAATATATTTGTTACAATTCTTAACCCTGATTAACTCAGTGTTAATATTTGGTTTGGATCTCTTTTTGAATTACACACATTAACTACTTCTAACTTACCACCTTTAACTTATACCTTTAATAAAGATTTTAAATACCACAGATGAATCCCACTTAAAAGGTAAGCAACAGAATGCACAACACAAGATTTTAGAAAAATAACATCTCAATTATTTACTTAACAATGAAATGATTAATGCAATATGAAAATAAAATATATATGAATGTTCTTTTCTTTTCTCAAACCATCAAAATAAAATCCCTCTTTTTCAAGGTCAACACTGTAAATAAATAGTCCCTTTCTTACAGGAAACACAATAACTGAAATACCCCTCTTATTTTAAGGAGAATAATAACGTAACTGAAAACACCCTTTTCCAGGTAAACACAGTAACAAACACTGTACCACAAGTAAAAGCAAATATCAAAAACACAATTTGTGGGCCCACACACCTTTTGACTAAAACCGGCACTCAAATATAATGGGGTACCCCTTTAGAGAATCGGTGCAGGCCTGGGTGAAGCTTGGGTTCGTTGAAGCCTCAAACGAAATGGCTGCTTCATCCTTTCCGGGCCACAGAAAAGAAAAAAAGGTACCTTACTGATCAATGTTGTACACACACAAATGGGCTGATGACCGGAGAAGAGATGAGTTGAGGAGAAAAGCCATCTGAAGGAAACGTAGTCCAGCCACTCCCGATGTCGCGGTGCTCGCGCGTCGTCTGCAGCTCCACGTTCCTCTCCCGCAGCCTCTGCCGCACAGGTAGCTTGCTGCTAACTTGGCACAGTCACTGCGAGCTACTAGCTGCTGCGTTAGCTGCTAGCTCCCCGTCGTCCTCACGGGATGAGTAGTTCACTCACACGCACAGCAAAGTCACTACTTGGTCCGCTGGAGAGTCCGGGTTGAACACCTCCTCGAACTTTGTAACAAACATTTACTTAACAATCTCTTTTTTCGCTACGGTTTACCAACACGCTTCACGTGTCTTCGCTCACCGCTGCTCTCTCTCTCTCCTCTCTCGTCTCTCTCTCTCTCTCTCCCCGAAACACGTCCGATGTGACATTCCGACCCATCTGTATTAACCCCATAAATGCTGGTACTTACTGTTTTCACAGACACATTATATTTCAAATAAAACAATATACATATAACACATATTCAAACTGCTTTTAACATTTGTATAACATTTAAATGAATTTCAACCTTTTTAACCACGCTATTTATGTTTAAGTGAAATGATATCGCTAAATGTTTTTAACTGGGTTACACTCTCCCCCTTCTAAAGGTTTTTGATGTCCTCATCAAACATAATGAATCTTTATTGATCTCAACAGTTAACTATTGTAAAAGGCACAGGACCTCGTTTAGATTAACTCTTGCCAATCTGAATGACAACTCCTCTATGTACAATAGTGAGAGGCTGATCTTTTGCCTTACCAGGTTCATCATAAGTTAACCTGATGACTGGTTTCACTATTCTTTTTTGACTGATTTCCGGTTTGCAAATAACTTTAGCTTTAGTGACTGTCTCTGGACACTCATCGTGGCAAGGGTTATCAGACTCTGGATCACTTTCTTCCTCAGGAACTGAACCTTCATCTCCATCCTCTTCTCCCACACTGTTGTGTTCCCCCTCTTCACTTTCTTCCTCCAACAAGTCGTCCTCAGCAGGATCTCCATCTGACTGTTGAGAAACATCACCATCATTTTGGATGAGATTTGACTGCCCAGCAATACCTCTTTCCTTTTTCAGGATTTCTTCCAGGTAAGTACTGTAGGGTTTTTGAGGTCCATAATATTCCCCCTCCGAAGAGGAATCTGTGAACTCTTGCATCTCTTGAAGAACTTCCTGTACTTCAGGTAAGACTTTCTTTGATCTCTTTTGTGTCTCAGCTCTTGTTTTTGCTCTTGTTTTGACCTGTGACTTGTCCTCAACCTCAGTTGTCGGCATTCTTACAAACTGTCCAATTGGAAGGAGATGATCACGATGGAGAGTTTTGACTCCTCCTCTTCCATTCTCTGGTTTCACTTTGTACAGTGGAAGGTTTGGCATCTTTCCTAGAACCACGTAAGGGATAGGACTCCAACGACTCTCCAATTTATGTTTTCCTTTCAGTCCTAGATTGCTCAGTAACACTCTGTCACCGATATCCAGGTTTTGGAATCCCACTCTCTTGTCATAGGATCTTTTATTCCTCTGATGTGTCTTGTAGGCCTCGTCGGAAGCGAGCTTGTAGGCGCTCTGCAAGTCGTCTTTCAGCTTGGCTACATAGCGGGAATGGCAACCATCAGCTTTGCCATCAGGAGAGGTCCCAAAGCACAAGTCTATAGGAAGCCTTGCTTCTCGGCCAAACATCAAAAAATAGGGTGAGTACCCTGTAGCGTCACATTTGGTACTGTTGTAGGCGTGAACCAGGTAGCCAATATGTTTGCTCCACTGCTTTTTCCTCTCACACCCCAGGGTCCCAAGCATGGAAAGAAGAGTTCTGTTAAATCTCTCGGGCTGCGGATCTCCTTGCGGGTGGTAAGGAGTGGTTCGTGATTTCCGGATCCCCATCATCTTCAAAAGCTCTTTGATTAACTGGCTTTCAAAGTCTCTCCCTTGGTCTGAATGGATTCTTGCTGGCAGACCATAATGCAGGAAATACTTGTCCACCAGGATCTTTGCCACTGACTGTGCCTTCTGATTTCGGGAAGGAAAAGCCTGGGCGTATCGGGTGAAATGATCCGTGACAACCAAAACATTTCCAATGCCTGTAGAATCTGGCTCCAAAGAAAGAAAATCAATGCACACAAGGTCCATTGGTCCACTGCTCGAAATATGATGTAGGGGTGCTGCCCTATGACAAGGGATCTTCCGAGTGATACACTCTCCACAGTTCTTTATGTACTGCTCAACATCGCATGCAAGCTTGGGCCAAAAGAATCGGCTCCTCAACAAGTCCGTAGTTCTTTCAATACCAAGGTGTCCTAGATCATCGTGCGTGGCCTTCAACACCAGTTCTTTGAACCCGCTTGGCAAAACAAGTTGAGCCAGTTCTTCTCCGGAGGACCGCTTGCTTAAACGATGGAGTAGCCCATTCTTCATCATCAGCTTCCCCATCTCTTTTTGAAAACGAAAACTCTCTGGGCTGGATCCATTTCCTTCTGACCATTTTCCATGTGTAACACCTTGGATAGCAGTTCGGATAGCTGCATCATTCTCCTGAGCATCTATCAGCTCCTGCTTGGACATCTGTCCCAATGATTTCAGCTCCAGGTGAGACGGGAAGGCAAAAACATCGGGCACACATTCAGGAGAAGCTCCCAACTGATCTACATACCTCAGTGGACTGCCTGCCGTACCAGGAATGCAGATTCGTTTGCAGATGGATCTCACACCAGACTGTGGTATGGTTGTCCATTCCTCTGAACTCTCATCAGGCATAATCCTTGAGAGCAGGTCTGCGTCTATGTTATGTCTGCCTGGTCGGTACTGGACATCAAAGTTGTAGGTGGATAAGGCAGAGAGCCATCTGTGCCCCACAGCACTGAGCTTGGCGGTCGACAGCACATACGTGAGCGGATTGTTGTCCGTACGTACAGTGAATCTGACCCCATACAAATAATCATGGAATTTATCCACAACCGCCCACTTAAGGGCAAGGAACTCTAGCTGGTGCACGGGATAATTCCTCTCCGATGCCTTTAGCTTCCTGCTGGCGAAGGCGACTGGTCTCAGACCCTCACTGTGTTCCTGATATAGGACAGCACCAAGCCCTTTCAGGCTGGCATCTACATGCAGGATGTATGGCTTGTTGGGATCTGCACAGGCCAACACAGGTGCATGGGTAAGGCAGAAGATAATCTCATGGAAAGCCTCAGTGCAGGACTGGTCCCATCGCTCACCAAAAGGTTCGGACTCTTTGAGGTAAGACTTCGTGTTGTCTTTCTCAGTCTTCTTGCCCCTCTGGGTTGGAGCGTAGCCTTTAGTGAGCTCAGACAATGGCCTGACAATGGCTGCATAATTGGCGATGAAACGGCGGTAATATCCACAAAATCCCAAAAAGGATTGAAGAGCCTTCAGGTTTATAGGCTGTGGCCAAGTGGTAACTGCCTCTATCTTGGAGGGGTCTGGTGATACTCCATTGGCCGACACAATATGTCCAAGGTACTTTACCTTCGGGAGGCAGAACTGACATTTGTCGAAAGAAATTTTTAACCCAACCTCTGCCAGACGATCAAGAACTTTAAGAAGTCTCACTTCATGCTCTTCTAAAGTTCGGCCAAATACGATCAGGTCATCGAGGTAGACAAGGACTTCGAGGAGGTTCATGTCACCCACAGCCTTCTCCATTAATCTCTGGAAGGTGGCTGGGGCTCCAGTTATTCCCTGTGGCATCCTCTCAAATTGGAAAAACCCAAGTGGGCAGATGAAGGCTGTCTTTTCCTTATCTTCCTCAGCCATAGCGATTTGATAATAACCGCTCCGCAGATCAAGAACAGAGAACCACTTGCTTCCGGTCATCGAATCCAACACATCATCAATACACGGTGTGGTATACTGATCAGGAATTGTTCGGCTGTTTAACAATCGGTAGTCAATACACATTCTCACGGCTCCACTCTTTTTGCGAACAATCACAATTGGGGATGCATACGGACTACGAGACTCTTTAATGATCCCCGCACGCAGTAGTTCTTGGAGATGTTTTCTCACGTCCTCCAGGTCAGCTGGAGCAAGGCGACGAGAGCGCTCCCTGAACGGCCGTGCATCCGACATCCGGATTGTGTGCTCTACACTCTTTGCTAATCCGACATCCCATTCGTGAAGCGAGAAAACCTGGGACCTTGCGGATAGCTTCTGACGGAGTCTCTGTTTCCACTCCTCTGAGACAGGTGAGTCCCCAAAGTTGATCAGGCTCGGATCGAACTTTGTGTCAGCTGTCTTGGACGGAGATAGGTGAGTAACTGCATCTGTCAGATACATATGCCCGATAACTGTTCCCACGGGTATGACAGTCTCTGTCAAGGACTCATTTTGGACCAAGATTCTGAAATGGCTGACATTCACTTCTTCACTGAGCACCACCATTGGCTGAAGTAGCACACCAGCTGGAAGTGGAGTTAGAGGAGACGAGTCAACCATCAGGATTTCTTTGTCGACAGGGTGCTTGTACCTTACTTTACAGACTGCACTACAGTCACCACCAGGGGGCAGAGTCAGTGGGCCAGGGCCTTGCCATGACACACCAATCTCATCTTTCTCTTCCAGGGCTGTGGCTGTGTTAGTCGATGTTAGATTGGTATCTCTGAAACACTGCATTCCCAGTGTCTGTGTGACGTCAATGCCGTTGTCCTTACATTGCTGCACAAGACGTTGGATGTGGCTGGCATTAGTCCCTACAATGACAGGAGTCTGGTCTGCAGTTTGGGGCTGGGGGCAGACAGTCTGGTCGGCACCCGCAACCTTTGCTGGATATTCAATGTCGACAACTATGTACCCACGGTAGGGATAACTGCCCTTGGATTCACTTAGTCCCCACAGGGCTAAACCAGACACGGCGCGTATGGGAACATCAGACAGGTAAGTTTCATACCAAGACTCAAAGATAATGGTGACTTGCGAGCCACTATCAAACAAGGCATCACAGCAATGTCCATTTACTTTCACAGGTACTATGCTGGGTGGACCAATCAAGCCTTCAGGTATGCCAGCCGGCTCCGTTGAGGTAACAGCACTTTTCCTGACCCCACAGTTTACTTTACTAGCAGTGGAACCATCAGACTGCTGTTTGTCTTTTGTCATCTTTAGAGCATGAATTAGCTTTCTGATGACCTTGGCTTGATTTTCAGGGTTGTGGCATTTAGTAGCAAAATGTCCACTCTCACCACACCTATAGCAGAAATTCTCCTCTGACTTTTTTGGTGCTCCTTTGGAAGAGTTGGAGACCTGTTTTGAAGCCTCCATGGTTGAAACTGCAGCGTCTTGCTCAGTCATCTTGTTACTAGTTTTCTGCTTTAGTCGTTTCAATTGTTTTTTCAAGGCAGCCAGCTCGGCGTCTTGCCGGTTCTCTGGGCCAGGCAGTGCACTTATGCATGTAGCCTCCCTGTTATCTTCCTTGACTGGAGTGGATTGAGTCACAACTGATGCCACTAATGACTTCAGTTCCTTAATTTCCGCCTTTAAACTCTGCAGCTCAGCTTGCCTTATATCCACTTCTTGATTAGCATGCACTTGGTGTACTGAGGCGCTAAGCTTCTTCCTAGAAGTTTCATACTCTTCCTCAGCACGAATCTCAGTCAAAAGTTGTAGAAAGTTTGGAGGTGAAGCCTTCCTTTCTCTCAAGCGTAGCTGGATTAACATCAGGTCGGAAGCAATAGCACCCCTTAGCAGTTGCTCCAGTCGGGCTCGATTCATGCAGCTAGCCGGAAGACCACCTCGTTGAATCACCTTAGCTAAAGACCTCTCTAGACGTCGAAGGAAATCTGATAGTTTCTCTCCTTTTTGCTGTTGCATCAACCGAAAAGCAAAGTAGAGATCATCACCAGACTCAGCGCTTCCAAAAGCACTTTCAAGGGCTTCCAAGCACTCTTTTGGGCTGGCGTCAGGATTGGTGTGCCGCACTGCTTTCACAATTTCTAGTGCGGGCCCCTTTAAACTTCCAATAAGTCTGCGTCTTTTTTCTCTGTCAGAGCATTCAGTCTCTTCCACCATAAGCCATGCCTGCTCTAGCCAATGGTCAAATGGTTCCTCACCTGGCAGCGTTGGTAGGGCTCCTGAGAACATGCGTAGTCGACCATAACTTCCACCATCAGCTGGTTTTGTCGTCTTGTCCAACAGATCTCCAACAGCAGCCAGGATGGATTCAGTGGAACTAGAGGGCAGGGGTGTACTGGGGAATAATGATTTGAGGTCCTCCATTGTTTTCCCTTCAGCCTGCAGCAACCCTTTCAGTTTACTATTAAACTCTTCAGCAGCTGCCTGTGCCTTTCCAATGATGATAATAGACCATGCCTCTCCACCATCAATTGCCACAATTTCAGGAGGAACACTCTCCTCATTCACAGTCTCTTTGCACTCACACAAAACCATCCGTCGGTTTAGACTTGCACTGAAGTTTCTCCCACGGACACGCACCCGTCCCAAAGACTTGATAGTTTCCAGTGTTTCTTCCACGTCACTGATCTCTACATCTTCTGGGACGATGGTCATAAGGGCATGAGTCTCATCCAAACCCTCACCACGGCACCAGCGTTTTAACTCTGACACTAGTTCTGTTTTGTCCATGTTAATGCTGTTTATAAATTAGGTTAGCACTTTAGTTAGTTGCTTTAACTCTTTAGGCTTTAATTTTTCCTTAAACTGAGAAATCCAAACTATCCCAGCGGTGCCTCCATTTTATGTAGCGCTCCCCTCGGTAATCTTAGAGATGAGGACAGGGCTTTTGGGCTCTTCTAATATATTTGTTACAATTCTTAACCCTGATTAACTCAGTGTTAATATTTGGTTTGGATCTCTTTTTGAATTACACACATTAACTACTTCTAACTAACCACCTTTAACTTATACCTTTAATAAAGATTTTAAATACCACAGATGAATCCCACTTAAAAGGTAAGCAACAGAATGCACAACACAAGATTTTAGAAAAATAACTTCTCAATTATTTACTTAACAATGAAATGATTAATGCAATATGAAAATAAAATATATATGAATGTTCTTTTCTTTTCTCAAACCATCAAAATAAAATCCCTCTTTTTCAAGGTCAACACTGTAAATAAATAGTCCCTTTCTTACAGGAAACACAATAACTGAAATACCCCTCTTATTTGAAGGAGAATAATAACGTAACTGAAAACACCCTTTTCCAGGTAAACACAGTAACAAACACTGTACCACAAGTAAGAGCAAATATCAAAAACACAATTTGTGGGCCCACACACCTTTTGACTAAAACCGGCACTCAAATATAATGGGGTACCCCTTTAGAGAATCGGTGCAGGCCTGGGTGAAGCTTGGGTTCGTTGAAGCCTCAAACGAAATGGCTGCTTCATCCTTTCCGGGCCACAGAAAAGAAAAAAAGGTACCTTACTGATCAATGTTGTACACACACAAATGGGCTGATGACCGGAGAAGAGATGAGTTGAGGAGAAAAGCCATCTGAAGGAAACGTAGTCCAGCCACTCCCGATGTCGCGGTGCTCGCGCGTCGTCTGCAGCTCCACGTTCCTCTCCCGCAGCCTCTGCCGCACAGGTAGCTTGCTGCTAACTTGGCACAGTCACTGCGAGCTACTAGCTGCTGCGTTAGCTGCTAGCTCCCCGTCGTCCTCACGGGATGAGTAGTTCACTCACACGCACAGCAAAGTCACTACTTGGTCCGCTGGAGAGTCCGGGTTGAACACCTCCTCGAACTTTGTAACAAACATTTACTTAACAATCTCTTTTTTCGCTACGGTTTACCAACACGCTTCACGTGTCTTCGCTCACCGCTGCTCTCTCTCTCTCTCCTCTCTCTCCTCTCTCTCTCTCTCTCCCCAAAACACGTCCGATGTGACATTCCGACCCATCTGTATTAACCCCATAAATGCTGGTACTTACTGTTTTCACAGACACATTATATTTCAAATAAAACAATATACATATAACACATATTCAAACTGCTTTTAACATTTGTATAACATTTAAATGAATTTCAACCTTTTTAACCACGCTATTTATGTTTAAGTGAAATGATATCGCTAAATGTTTTTAACTGGGTTACACGTGCATCTAAACATCAGTGGACACAAATGACCTGACTGATAGTTATGTAATGTGGTTGCTGATCTGTCAACCTATGACCTGACTTTCAAACTGGGTTTGTCACTCATGTGACTCGGCCCACTGAGTTTCATGAGGCAAGGCAACTTTATTTATATCGCACATTTCATACACAAAGGCAACTCAATATGCTTTACATGAAACAAACATTTAACAGTAAGAATTGGAGAAATAAAAATAAAAACAATTGTATAAAAACAATTTAGAAAAAAACTAAGTATAGAAAAAATATAAAAGGAGAGAAATTAAATATAAGGTTGTAGCATATAATAATGATTTGCTTCAAAATCATTAAAAGGACATTGCAGTGCAAATGAAAGATTACAATTTAAAGTGCTTTGAAAGAGCTTAATCATAAGCACAGGAGAAGGGATTTTAACCTGGATTTAAAAATGTTCACAGTTGGGGCTGATTTCAGTTCTGCTGGTAGCTGGTTCCAGTTGTGTGCAGCATAACAGCTGAAAGCTGCTTCACCATGTTTAGTTTGAACTCTGGGCTCCACTATCTGACCTATGTCAGTAGATCTCAGAGCCCTACTGGGTTTATATTCTACTAACATGTGTTACGGTCGCTACTGGCTGCCGTTTAGCGTATATTCATTGTATTGTTTCCATGAGTGATTCTACCAGGCATGCAATTCCAGCTAGAGCAGAGGCTGTCTACTTCCTGCTTCCTGTTCACTGGTGTCTGTGATTGGTGTGGCTGTGATTTGACTGAGTCTACTAATCAAGACTCTTCAATCAACCCCAGCTGCAGTATAAATAGTTTGTGTGCCCTCAGTTCCTGGCGGCTGTGAACCAGTGATCAGTTGGCCTCACCGTTGGTTGCATACCATTGTGTGTCTAGGAGTATTTACAGGTGCTGGTCATATAATTAGAATATCATCAAAAAGTTGATTTATGTCAGTAATTCCATTCATAAAGTGAAACTTGTATATTATATTTATTCATTACACACAGACTGATATATTTCAAATGTTTATTTCTTTTAATTTTGATGATTATTACTGACAACTAATGAAAATCCCAAATTCACTATCTCAGAAAATTATAATATTACTTAAGACCAATACAAAAAACGTTTTTTTAGAAATGTTGGCCAACTGAAAAGTATGAACATGGAAAGTATGAGCATGTACAGCACTCAATACTTAGTTGGGGCTCCTTTTGCCTGAATTACTGCAGCAATGTGGCGTGGCATGGAGTCGATCAGTCTGTGGCACTGCTCAGGTGTTATGAGAGCCCAGGTGGCTCTTATAGTGGCCTTCAGCTCTTCTGCATTGTTGGGTCTGGCGTATCGCATCTTCCTCTTCACAGTACCCCGTAGTAGTAAGGTCAGGCGAGTTTGCTGGCCAATTGAGAACAGGGATACCATGGTCCTTAAACCAGGCACTGGTAGCTTTGGCACTGTGTGCAGGTGCCAAGTCCTGTTGGAATATGAAATCTGCATCTCCATAAAGTTGGTCAGCAGCAGGAAGCATGAAGTGCTCTAAAACTTCCTGGTAGACGGCTGCGTTGACCCTGGACCTCAGAAAACACAGTGGACCAACACCAGCAGATGACATGGCACCCCAAACCATCACTGACTGTGGAAACTTTACACTGGACTTCAAGCAATGTGGATTCTGTGCCTTTCCTCTCTTCCTCCAGACTCTGGGACCTTGATTTACAAAGCAAAATTTACTTTCATCAGAGAACGTCTTGCATACGCCTGTGAGTGGTGGTTCTTGAAGCACTGACTCCAGCTGCAGTCCACTCTTTGTGAATCTCCCCCACATTTTTGAATGGGTTTAGTTTCACAATCCTCTCCAAGGTGCGGTTATCCCTATTGCTTTTACACTTTTTTCTACCACATCTTTTCCTTCCCTTTGCCTCTCTATTAATTTGCTTGGACACAGAGCTCTGTGAACAGCCAGCCTCTTTAGCAATGACCTTTTGTGTCTTGAGAGACCATTTAAAGCCCTTTGCAGGTGTTTTGAGTTAATTAGCTGATTAGAGTGAGGCACCAGGTGTCTTCAATATTGAACCTTTTCACAATATGCTAGTTTTCCGAGATACTGAATTTGGGGTTTTCATTAGTTGTCAGTTATAATCATCAAAATTAAAAGCAATAAACACTTGAAATATATCAGTCTGTGTGGAATGAATGTATACATTATACAAGTTTAACTTTTTGATGATATTCTAATTATATGACCAGCAGCTGTAGAGGGTGTATTTCTTTAGTATTACCTGTGTGGTGCCTGTCTGAGTGGTTCCAGTCAGTGTTTAAGAATCTTTGTGAAACTATTTTTTTTGATAGAGAGTACCTCAGAGTCACTGTCTTTCATTTGTTTTGAGACTGTCCAATTGCAGAATAGCTGCATGTTTGTTTTTGTCTGTTGTATATTTGTAAGCTTATGGGTGCTGATCTCCTTTTGTTCTTTTTTTTAGCCAAGCGCTAAATAGCAGCCATTTATTCGACTTCACTTTGTGTATGAGTTATTTGTCAGCACCTGTACAGCCTAAAATCACCTTATGTAATTTCCTTGCACTGAAATACATATTTAAAGATGGCAGCAACTCCCCCACCTTTCTTACCAGTTCGACACTTGTTCATAAAACTGAAATTTGTTGGTGCTGCCTCATTAAGAATAGTACCACAGCTACATTCCGCCATGTTTCACTGAGAAGTAACATATCGAGATCATAGGTCATAATGACGTCATTTACTAACAGTGATTTGATGACTAGTAATCTGATATTGAGTAGAGCTAACCTTGTGGAGATACAGTAATAGGAGACACTGGTATATTTCGAGGTTGACATGCTATGCTTAATAATTGAACCCTTTTTATTTCTCACCAGTTGAACCATTCCTCTGTTACCTATCATCACAGGGATTGTGAAGGGTACCTGAACTCAAGGATTCAAGGATTCTTTATTTGTCACATGTATATGTTACACAGTAACACACAGTGAAATGTTCTGTTCTGAGTCGCACCGAGACTGAGCTTAAGTTCGATATTTTAAGTAACAGACGCAACATAAATATATATATGTAAGCGTGGCAGTGGGGTATGGTTAGAGCGGCGGCTGCTGGAGGAGAGGGAGGAGTGGCTCAGCCAGTGATCAGACAGCTGGACAGAATCAGGTAATCAGTCAGCTATATAAGCACACCTGTAACCTGGTTCTGGTCTCTTGCAGTAGGCTGGGTCCGGAAGGAGGAAGCAGGAACGAGAGAGAGAGAGAGAGTGCGACGACGGCAGATTATTTGTATGTTTGGTGGACTTTTTCTGTTGAGAATAAAAGATTATTTTCCACCACCACGCTGACTGATCCTTCCTGAACCCGCCGTGAGCAGCGAAGCTCACAGTAAGTATAAACACATTGAAAGTGACGTTGAAAAGTGACAGTGATATTTAAAGTGCAGTGTAACATCGGTGATTATCGATCAAAGTGGCAGTGTGCAATGGAGACAATTACGTGCTGTAAATTGCCTAGTTGACCTGGTTGAGGACCCTTATGCTGTGGGGATAAAAGCTCCTCCTCAGTCTCTCAGTTCAAGTTTTCAGGCTGCAAAACAGTTTGCCTGAGTTCAGCAGCTTGAACAGGCTGCTGCTGGGGTGGGAAGTGTCCTTGATAATCTTGGTGATTGAGTACAATCAGTCAAGGGTGAAGTCGAACTTGCTTCATCAGATGAACTCCAAGGTTCTTGATGTTATGTACCAGATCCACTGGAGCTCAATCAATGGGGAGAGCTGTACACCCTGGGAGTGGGAGTGCTGCTGCTTCCTGTAATCCACTACCATCTCCTTGGTTTTGCTGACGTTCAGCTGGAGGCAGTTATCCTGGCACCATCTCTCCAGGATCTCCACCTCCTGGACGGCGAGTTGTAGTCCTTCCTGGCCTCAAACCGGGCATAGAAAGTCTTCAGTTCGTCGGCAAACGCAGAGTCGGCATTAAGAGTGACTGACTTACAAAATACAAAATGTTGGAGCTTAACAGCTGTACTCCTGACTCGTTAAGGCAAAATCCATCTGCCTTAAAGAGATGTCTGCGTTCCCAAAAAATGTTAAAATTGTCAATAAAGTTCACTGATTGGGTGGCACACAATCATTTATGATTTGGCTTTGCACCAAGAGAGTTCCAGGGAGGACTACTAGTTGATTTAGTGCCTTTACCACCAGCTTCTTGGTGGTGGTAATTAGCAGTCTGTTAGCCTGCTCTTGTCCACTGATTTGGGTCATCGGTAGAGTGGTTTCATTTCCATATTGACCATTTACCTACATTTTGCCTTTGAGTCGCTGCATTTTCATGTGGATTTGCTGCTCACGTGACTCCGCCCACTGAGTTTCATGAGCACCTGTAACTACAGAACCCAGTGATATGAAGGTGTGGTTTGAATCCCGCTTCCCTGGTGTTTGAAGAACAGTCAGATATCTGTGCTCAGGTTTGTGTAATGTGTTTCTAGAGCACAGTAGTAGAGAGCTGAGTCTGCCAGGGTCAGTGTGCTGATGGTCAGTTGAGTTGATGATGTGGTGGTATTGGATGTGTATTGACCTGCAGGAATATTTTTAAGTTGACTGGCTTTTCCTTCTCCTTTCCAGAGAATAAATTGAGGAGCCTGAAGGTCAGAGTGACGTTTGTACCAGTAAAGATAAACATAGTCGACGTTGTCTCATATTCACATCTGAGTGAAACAGATTCTCCTTCTCTTCCACTGACTTCATGTCTTACAGAAGAGATTTTGTCTCCAGCTGCTCGTCCTGGAAAAAGTGGAGAAAATGAAGCTTTAGACCAACATTGTCCACAAGTGTCCCTCAGTGGACACAAACAGCTCAGCTAGAAACATGAGGACATAACTAGGTTGTTTAGGACGTCATGACAAAGATGATTGTGTGATTTCTGAAATGTAGAAGAAGATGATGTTAAAGCAGCAGGTGAAGTGAGACAGTGATTTATTGTCAAACTCACCTATGAAGTGAGATAAAGACAGAAAGAGGTAAAACATCATGTCTTTGGAGATGTTGAAGCCGAACAGAAAACAGATGAACAATGTTCTTCCTCTAAACAGCCTCTCTGCTGCACACACCTTCTCCTCAACATCAAGCTGATTCAGCTTTTACTTCCTGTGGAGACACAAATCGTCTCATTTCAGGGGGCGGGGCCACCTGATCAATTTCTTAGAGATTCTTTCTTCTAAAGTTCAGGTTCAAGTTAAAAAGAAAACACTGAGGTGTAACAGTGTGTGACTCCCTCTAGTGGATGTAGTGTTTTTGTACAGAGTTGTGGTGTTTCCTGTCACTGTGGGCCTCACAGCACAGTAGTAAACAGCAGAGTCTGTCACTGCAGCAGAGGAGATGATCATACTGATTATGTTTTGCTCCACTTTGATCTTCAATCCAGGTGTTGGAGATAATAATATGTTTCCTGAAGCAGAGTGTGAGGTGAGGAACTCTGGTGGTTTTTCTGGATGTTGTCGATACCAGAAGAAATAATCACCAACAGCTATTGTTGTGTGATATTTGTAGGACAGAGAGACAGACGTGTGTTCTGAAGTGAACTCTTCAGTCTTGACTGGAGTCAGTTCTTCACAGTTGATGCCTGAAGGAGATAATAATGATGTCAAAGACAATTCACATTCACATGTTATTGGAATGAAAACTTTTTGTGTCTTATAATGTAACAAACCTGTTAGAGTGTTAAGAAGCAGCAGAGAAAATACAGAGTGATGCAGTGACAGCATGTTGAATAAAGGTCATGTTAATGGTTTGTATCTTGAACTCTGCTGAATATGGAAGCTCCTCTCTCCTCTATAGTTCAGTAACAACTCAGCTCCTCCCTGAATCTCTGCGTCTCCTCTTAGATCTGTAGTTTCTCTTCTCTCTGTGACACTTCCTCCTGCTTCACACTGACTGCAGCATTTAGTTCAAGCTGAAGGTGGACCATCTTTAGTCTGTTTTTGGAGACACTGTTATGTGTCCCCATTAAACAACATGCGTACCGTTGTCCCGAGTATGTGTGAGGTCATGAAGAATCAGGAGGAGAATCTGTTAAAAAACAGGTTAGCCAAGCGTAGCTGCAGTCCCTAGAGTTCTCCATGTTTGTTAGCACTTAAATCTGATGGCTCTCCCAATTTTTGTATAGATTTTCACAAAGTTACCTCTGTGACAGTGCCTGACTCTTTTCCTTTGCCCCGTGTCGAAGACTGCATAGGTAGATAGATCGGCTTAATGGCTACTGGCAAGTTCCCTAAACATCTATAGCCTCTGGTATTTCTGAATTTGTTACCCCTGATCATTTTCTACAGTACACAGTGTTGGGATTAGGAGCGTGATCGGTTATGAATTTAGAATATTAATAATTAATTAATTATGGAATAATTAATTTCTTATAAAAAGTTGAGTCAAATCCTCACACGTGGCAACAATATGTTGGGGATCAACTATAGTGGCAACAATTGTATTGCTAAAAATAAAGTAGTAAAAAATATTTTAATTAAATATTTTGGAAAGTTAATTAAATGTTAATTAATTCTAGAACGGGGCACCACCCTGAAAACAGGGAAAAGACAATCAATCTATGCCTTTAAAGTCAGTCTTAAATAATCACTGTAATTGACTATATCAAAGATATCCCAATTAAACAGTATTGAAGGTATGAATCCGAGCACAGACCCTCTCAACCCCCATTTTTTACAATATTCATGTACAAAAGACATAGAGCATTCCTTCAGGTTAATTAAAGTATCAATTTATTAAATCAAACAACGAAATTAATTAAACAATCATGTTCACTAAAAGTGAACATTATTAAAGTGAAAATATATTGGTTGAATCAACAAATATCACTTGCTAAGCTACAACAACACAGGCTATATACAACATAAACACCAATGTGTGTGATGTGATGTGTGTGTGTGTGTGTGTGTGTGTGTAACATGAGACAAAGATAAGACAGGGGAGTGACGCGGTTGGCCGAGCAAAGCCACTCCCACTTCAAACACCAAAGTGGAGAAGGCATGCGCAGTAGCAGTGACTGTAGACGCACGCTTCCACCAAAGATGGCGCCAGAAACACATTAACACGAGGTCGCAGACCTTGGATCGAACATGTGACAGCATGGCTGCAGAGACACGTGTTTGACGCAAGAGGGCGCCTATGAGGAGACTCTCATTCATGAATGAAAGAGAGAGAGTGAGTGAGTGAGTGAGAAAGAGAGAGAGAGTGAGTGAGAATCGCGCTTGAATAGCGGCAGACCAAAGGTGTGTTTCAAAGCACAGTGTGTTCAGTGAATGAAACAAAAGGATCGTGTACGTGAGAGTTTATGTCAGTTTAAACCACACAGACTTGACACAGGCAAAGCCAGGCCAGTCTGTGAATCTTAACGTTTATGCCGACATTCTCTCGCCACGTGACCTGTCTACGCGCTCACAGCGGGAGGAGACACGTCACTGCAGGGTGAGCGGTGAGCTCTACTTTCAGCGGCACATTTAAACATACAGGGCGATCAAAGAAAACTATCTCACTGCGTGATCGCATGGCATGAGAAGGGAATTAATAAACGTGTAAACAAATACAAACAGTTAACAACAGCAGAACAAATACTAACGCGTGGGTGCGCAATCCAACACGTTCAACACAAAGGCAAGTTATAAAACACAGAACCTTAACCTAACTCTGCCCAGAACACTTTGCCTCTTACTGTGAGCTGATAACACGTTTTGCCGTCCGTCGGGTCCGGTCCAGTTCGTTGGAGTCGCGGAGTGTGGACAGGCCGTGGTGTGGATCACAGCGGACAGCTGATGATTCTATGCGTCGCCGTAGGGCAGCAGTTTGTGCGTCAGGTTCGGAGAGAGATGTCGGCCCAGGTGCGAAAATCGAGGGACGGATGATGTCTCCATTTCAGTTCTGGAAGGATGCGTGGTTAGACGCAAATCAAGTTTGGGCGGCCCCCGAAGGAGAGGAGCACCAAAGAGAGAAACAAGGAAGAGCAAGAAGAACAAAACAAGAAGAGCAAAAATAGGAAACGTCTGTCTTCTGGTTTTTTAGTTTTTTCAGGGGCAAGGCCATAAAACAGAGAACGGCCAATGAGATTCACTGACCCTATGGAATGCTGACCAGTCGTAAAACCAAGAATGTCCCAAATGGTGGACTGAGACTTTGTTGAAAACTCAAATCAGGCTTTTGAAACTGCATGTAGGCCTTACCCATGGAGAACAATAGAATAGTGGATTACAGTAGACATCTCGGCCCCAACAACAGTGATGCCATTTGGTGTGAGAAATGCTCCGGCCACTTTCCAGCACTTAATGCATTTGGTCCTACGTGATGTGCCAAACTGCAATGTTTATTTTTGATGATGTGGTGGTTTATTCAACAAACTGAGATGATCACATTTCCAGTGTGACAGGAGTGTTCAGGTGATTAGCTGCTGCGTCGTTAACCCTGAACCTTGCTAAATGTGAATTTAACATATCTTGGTAAACAGGTGGGACATGGGCAGGTTCGTCCAGTAGAGGCTAAGGTGGAAGCCATACTGTCGTTCCCATGTGCCACTATCTCTGTTGTCCCCCCCTTTTCTTCTCCCTCTGAGCAGGTGCCTTCCTACCTCACCTGTGCTCAGCCCTTATCACTTTTCAGTCCAATTAGTTGAGTATAAAAAAGGTGGAAAAGAACTGCCTCATTCTCTTTTGGCTCCTGAGCAGACACTCAGCAGGTGGCTGAGTGTGTGGCCTGCGTGTATCTGGAAATCTGGATCTGGACTCTGCTGTGTGACCAGACTCCAGCTTATTGAATGACGTGTGCTTTGCTTTGTTAGTTAATTTTGTAGGATTAAAAATTGTTAAATCTTTCCTGTAGTGGGGAACGTACACTTAATTCCAAAGCCACTGAATAGTCGTTAGCTGTAAGTAGGTTTCAATTGGCTTGACTCATAGGTACTGTTGTAATTCATCAATCATGAAGACGAAGAGAATGGTGTGAAAGGTTTGCACATTTATTTCCACTTGCCGTACATCCAAGTTACATTTCTATCCACATGTATCCAAGCTACTCGAGGATCAACAACACATAGAAATATTCCCTTGATGTTCAGTTTGTTAATGACAATCTAAAGATTCCAACAGTAAGACAACGCAACCTTAATGTCACGTAGTGACCTGACGATCAAAAAACCTTGTTACACCAAAACGTACTGCTTTTAAACGGACACAACTCCATCCAACTGCTAGATAATTTTCAGTACATATCTTGCAATTCCTTTATCTATCATAGCCATCAAAGGTATCAAAGTGTCCATGGTAGCTTTTATCTAAAGAACAAAATAACATAAGAAAGGCCACAAAGCCATGTTCCTTTCCTTGCTAATTTAATCAAAGGCTTAAGGTCAACAGTTAACTACTTCAACTGTTAATACATTACATTGTAACAAGTGTCAAATCTTGCATCAACCACCCGGCCTAACCCTGAACTAAACTAGTCACCAGAAGAGGAATCTTATCTGCTGTGAGCTCCTTCTATGACCCTCTGGGATTCCTGTCTCCATTCACGGTACTTGCCAAAGCACTGCTGCAGCAGCTGATGAAGAGAGGCCTACTTGGGACAAGCCCGTCCCGGAACTGTATGCCCGCAAGTGGTCTGCATGGCTAAATGACTTAAAACAGCTGTCAGCCTGCAACAGCCCAGCTCCACCAATTTGCAGACACAAGTGAGATAGGATACAACACACAGTAGTATGCAACCAACAGTGAGGCAAACTGATCACTGGTTCACAGCCGCCTGGAACTGAGGGCACACAAGCTATTTATACTGCAGCTGGGGTTGATTGAAGAGTCTTGATTGGTAGACTTGGTCGAATCACAGCCACACCAAACACAGACGCCAGTGAACAGGAAGCAGGAGGTAGACGGCCTCTGCTCCAGAAAGACCAATCCTCAACAGAGAATCATACAGCTGGATTTGCATGCCTGGTAGAATCACTCATGGAAACAATACAATGAATATACACTAGCCAGCTAGCAGCGGCCGTAACAATGGCCAGAGAAACCACAGTCGCTGGAAATCAAAGATGATGACATGGAGGTGAGGAAGTCAGTTACCACTAACCTCACCCATGTAACCGAAAGTATGGACTCTGTGAACAAGCTCATTCAATACTATTCTAGCTGGTACAAGCTAAAGAAAGCCGTGGCATGGATGGTCAAGCTCAAGGAAATGCTTCTACAAATGAAAGCAAGAAGAGAATTACCGACAAAGGACAGCTACTCCCAAACTGATGTAGAACCACGACAGGCCATAAAGAAAGCCCAAGCCCGTAAAGTAACAACAGGGAAAAAGGTTCAAATTGTTGAGGACTTACAGAGGGCAGATGAACTAGTTCCACCATAAGGAAGTTTCTGTCAAAATGTGTCACCTGCAGAAAAATCAGGGCCAGAGGAGGGGAACAAAAAATGGCCGACTTGCCGAAAGACAGACTTCAGCCAGATAAACCACCATTCACGCCTGTTGGTACAGACTACTTTGGACCTTTTTTGGTAAAAAGAGGACGCTCAACTGTGAAGAGATACGGAGTACTTTTCACATGCCTGACAACGAGAGCCGTGGACATTGAAATCGCTCATACACTGGACACTGATTCATGTCTGAACGCAATCAGGAGGTTTATGTGCAGGAGAGGTCAGGTGTCAACAATTCGATCAGACAATGGGACCAATTTTGTTGCTGCAGAACGAGAGCTCCGTGATGCCATTCAGCAGTGGAATCAGGACAAGATACAAGGCGCACTGTGTCAAAAGGAAGTGGAGTGGATCTTTAATCCTCCAGCAGGCTTGCACTTTGGTGGTGTCAAGGAAAGGCAGATCCGGACTGTGAGAAAACTTCTCAAAGCCCTATTATGAGAGCAGACTGAATGAATCTCTGCTCACGCTCATGTGTGAAATCGAGGCAATAATGAACGACAGGCCAATAACAACTTTGTCTGACGACCCAAACGACCTTGAAGCTTTGACCCCGAATCACTGCTGCCGCCAGGATTGTTTAAGAAAGACAACTGGTATTAACGCAGAAGACGGAAGCAGGTACAGTACCTGGCTGATCTATTCTGGAAGCCATGTATACGTGAATATCTGCCCCTTCTCCAGGAGGTTCAAAAATGACTGCTTAAGTCAGCACTAACAGGAAAGGGCCCTAAAGAACGCTTGCAGCAATATATCACTGCAAGAAGATCAAAGCTAAGACAGCTAACTACAAAGGCAAACCAGATAGAACGTCTTATGGATGATGACAACAATGTCATCCGTGTTAAGCAAGATGAGATGAAGAGTTATAGAAAACTCCATGAAGAATTAATTGAGCTAAATCAGGTTGTAAACCACTTCATGGGCGCAGACGAGTTTGAGGTAGACCAGACATCCTGGTTCAAGCCTTAAGCATCCTGCTGCCGAGAATTCATGGCAAGAGTGGAGGCCTGGGTTGATGGAGTAGAACTCCGCGAAGACTTGATAATGACAAGTGTAAAGGACGTAACTCCTATGGGCAGTGTGTCAAATGTGTCAACTAGATGAAAATCCAGGAGTTTCCAGTCACAGCAGCCGACCAAGTTCTCGCACCTCCACCGCTTTAATACAGAAGAAAGAGGAGGCCGACAGAGCAGCCCCTATTGCAAAGGCAGCAGCTCTAAAGGAAAAGCGGGTACTTGCACTAAAGGAAGCCCAGATAAGAGCGGACCAAAATCTACGAGAGGCCCAGTTGAGCGCAGAAGAAGAGCTGCAAGAAGCCCAGATAAAGGCTGATAAAGAACAATTGGAGATTGACACAGAGTTGACAGCTATGGCAGCACGATTTAAGATTTACGCAGATTACGACGCACCACAGCAACAGTCTGTTGCCGCTGCCATGTCACAGCCGTACCAGCAGGACAACGTCGAGGGCCAGTACCCTCAGCTAATGAACCAGTGGTCAAACCTAAAACACGCACTGACCAGGCACCAAGCTCCGTACCTGCAGTCGAGCCGTTGCAGCAGAACAACGATGCAGGTGAATTGAGCAGTGTGATGAGGTTCTTGCAAGAAACCACGCTTGTTAGTGTTTTTGTACAGAGTTGTGGTGTTTCCTGTCACTGTGGGCCTCACAGCACAGTAGTAAACAACAGAGTCTGTCACTGCAGCTGAGTTGATCTGCAGATTTATTTTTCTCTGGTCATCACTCACTGTAACAGACAGTCCAGAGACTGGACCACCGAGTGTTTTTCCTGTTCCTGAGTGAGACATGAGGAACTCTGGGGGGTATTCCATCAACGTAGCTAAGAATTGCCAGACTTAGGTGTAAGCTTGAAGCTTGACTAAGCTCCATCTCCCAATCTAGCTCCATCAAGTGAAATCAGCTGGCTCCACTTGACGCTTAGTCAAGCCTCAACTGTTAAGCCTCAACTTGTGCACGCCCACAGGGAAAATAAAAAGCCCATTCTAGTCGAGCATGGAAACTGTGAAAAATGCCGAAAAGCAAGGGAAAAGAACGTGCAGAGATGTTCTCTGCAGCGGAGCAACCCCCCCCTCATGGAGGTATATGAGGATTACAGCCACATAATCCGAAAGAAGGGCAATACCGCGGCAATCAATAAAGCGAGGGATGTGGTGTGGCAGAATATTGCCGACAGGCTGAATGCGTAAGTGACAAAGAAAATGAAGTATTTCAGCATCATCATGTTATATAAATCCTCCATCAAAGGGACAAAATATATGTAGACAATAATCTACCAATTGATTTCTTGATGGTTTTTGTTTTAAACTAATCAATTATGTGGACCTATTAATGCAACCAAATCCCTAAAATGAAAAGAAAAATCCCCAAAGAACAAAAAGACAGCCCTAATAAGTAACATTCATATGAACATAATTAAAATAGCATTATTGTTTCACTGCAATTTATGTGAAATTCTCCATATTTTATCATTTGGCAGCCCTAGTAGTAATGTTAGAAAGTGATATTCATCACATTTATCAACTGATTGTTATGCAAATCGATGGGATAGCTTTCATTTATTTCCTGCTTGGCCAATTGTATAGAATTGATATCATTTTCATTTAAGCCTGTCATTTTTACATGCTGTATTTGTGCGACTAATGTATTTTGTCCCAGATGCTATATGTTGTATTTTTATTTTATTTTATGTAAAGCACTTTGAATTACCTTGTGCTAAAATGTGCTATATAAAGTAGCCTTGCCTACATTTTTGATAATAATAGGCTACATTTAATCAAAGTATTTTACATGACTCATCACATTTATCATACAATTGATGGTAGATTATTACATGAAGAAATACAATGTTGGTTATCATTCTATAGGAAATAATCATGACAGATCTATTGATTGTAAAAAAGTTATTATTTATCTAGAATCATTCAGCAAATCAAGCAATTCAATGGAGACGAGGACCCCTATTACAGTAAGTGAATGCAGGTGACAGCAAATCAATCATCTATCTCCTATCAGTCGGAGGCCCTAACCCTTGTTACATCAAATGAATAATTAAATTTCCTTTTATTATATTTTTTTGCTAATTAGTTTAATTTTGTATTTATTTTTGTCTTATTTTTTATTATATTTTATTTTGGTGATAATGTTCTTTAATGTACTTATATATAATATATAATTATTAGTATAAATAATTTCTTTAATACATTCTATTATATATTTTATGTTTTACATATTATTTTATCATTCCATGACAGTTGTGTGTCTCTGTTTCTGTCTATTGGACATTCTTTGATCATAGATGGTGCTAAGCTTCACTTTTAGCCTGCTACAGACCAGGTTTGCCCGGCAGCATAAGTTACCATGGTTACATGGCTGGCATTCACATTAGCCACCTTGGTGGAACGGAAACCTGAGCCACAGTTATGGCTTAGCCATGGTTGAGGCTTAGCCAGAGTCATAGTTTCCATGGTTACTGAGTTGGGGCTAATCTCACCCTCTTTGATTGAACCGAACTCTCACTCATATTAGCCAGACTTGGCCATTTAAGCTTGGCTTTGCCTTTAGCCTGCTTGATGGAATAGCCCCCTGGTGGTTTTCCTGGATGTTGTCGATACCAGAGGAAATAATCATTAAATGCTGCTTCTCTGAAAAAGTTGTAGGACAGAGAGACAGACGTGTGTTCTGAAGTGAACTCTTCAGTCTTGACTGGAGTCAGTTCTTCACAGTTGATGCCTGAAGGAGAAAATAATGATGTCAAAGACAATTCACATTCACATGTTATTGGAATGAAAACGTTTTGTGTCTTATAATGTAACAAACCTGTTAGAGTGTTAAGAAGCAGCAGAGAAAATACAGAGTGATGCAGTGACAGCATGTTGAATAAAGGTCATGTTAATGGTTTGTATCTTGAACTCTGCTGAATATGGAAGCTCCTCTCTCCTCTATAGTTCAGTAACAACTCAGCTCCTCCCTGAATCTCTGCGTCTCCTCTTTGATGTGTATTTTCTCTTCTCTCTGTTACACTTCCTCCTGCTTCACACTGACTGCAGCATTTAGTTCAAGCTGAAGGTGGACCGTCTTTAGTCTGTTTTTGGAATAATTGTGTTTTTGGACATTTTCGACATAAAACACAGAGTCATCAGCAAACATGTGCATCTAAACATCAGGACACAGCTGTCAAATCAATAAAGTATAAACTAAATCAAAGTGGGCCCAGTATGGATCCTTGTGGGACACCAGTGGTCTTTGGTCTGTTTTTGGATAGGACCTCAGCAGGGTGGGAAATCCCATGTGCGGTGATTAGGGAAGCACACAAAGATGTATGATCTTTTGTACATTAATGTTTTATTTATTTTAACTTTGAATTTTAGATTTATATTAAAGTGGCATGGTCATTGTATCTGTATTTAAATATAATATGTAAATATTAAATATGTAGAGTAGTATATATTTGTACACATTATATATTTATAGAGTGTATATATATATATATATGTACTACTCTACAATGTTGCAATATATCTATTTTCCACATTGCATTATTTGTATTGTATATTTTAATATAAGTAAATTAATAAATGAAGTTAAGTATTTAAAATGTGAAAATAATAACAATATTTATGCATTTATTAAAAGTATTTCATATTATGTTCATTTATCAACACTGTAGGTGGCGGTAATGAGGCTGCAGCACTTGGCGCCAGCCACCATTCAAACAGTAGAACAATACATACATACTTGCTTACTTGAGTATTGAGAAACAGCCACATACTTGTGTACTCCCGTACTTGACAAGTATATAATCCCAGCTTACTTCTCAAGTATATACTTCCCAAGTAAGCAAGAACATACTTGCTTACTTGAGTATTGAGAAACGACCATTGTATTGTTTCAATGAGTGATTCTACCAGGCATGCAAATCCAGCTGTGTGATTCCCTGTTGAGGATTGGTCCTTCTAGAGCAGAGGCTGTCTACTTCCTGCTTCCTGTTCACTGGTGTCTGTGATTGGTGTGGCTGTGATTCGACCGAGTCTACCAATCAAGACTCAGTGGCTCACGATGGTCGCAAGTTCGACTCCACCCCTGACTGATTGTATTCAATTCCATTGTAAGTCGCTTTGGATAAAAGCGTCTGCTAAATGACATGCAATGTAATGTAAAAGACTCTTCAATCAACCCCAGCTGCAGTATAAATAGCATGTGTGCCCTCACTTCCTGGCGGCTGTGAACCAGTGATCAGTTCGCCTTACTGTCGGTTGCATATGTGACGACCCATGCCACACATACCATTGTGTGTCTAGGAGTATTTAGAGGGTGTATTGCCTGTCTAAGTGGTTCCAGTTAGTGTAGAATCTATTAAGAATTTTGTTTGATATAGAGTTACCTAAAATAGTTGGTCACCCTCTTTCATTTGTTTCCAGTTGCAGAAGATTGTATGTTTGTTTTTGTCTGTTGTATTTTTGTAAGCTTATGGTTGCTGATTAGTGGTGGGTAAGTGAAGCCTTATGAAGCACTGAGGCTTTCCTAACAATTGTGTCGAAAAAGCTTCAACGCTTCAGTGACGGTGACATCTGGTGGACAACTGAAGCCATAACAACCTCCCAAGAGCACAACTGAAGCACTGACACTGTTTCAATCCCATGTCAGCAATAAAAGTTTTGAAAGACTGCGCGGTCATTCAAGTGTTTTGTTCATTCATACTTGCCCACACTGTAAAACATCCCAGATTAAGCCAAAGAATAAATCTAAATGATCTGAAAGGTTAAATGTTGGTTAAGGGTTTAATTAGAGCGTTAAGCTTTTAGAAAATGTCCACAAAAGTAAGGGTAAGAGATCCTTCCTACTTTGCAAATGATCATGGTATTTGAACCCAGAAAGATAATTTTGGGTTAAGTGTTTTACTTTTACCACAGAAACAGCACTAGTTAAAGTTAGTAACGACCTTCTCTTGACTTCAGATAATGGTCTAGTCTCTTTACTTGTCCTGTTAGATCTTAGTGCTGCATTTGACACCATTGATCATAATATTCTACTGAAGAGATTGGAGCAGACTCTTGGGATCACAGGTGCTGCCCTCTGCTGGTTTAAATCATACTTATCTGATAGATTCCAGTTTGTTCTTGTTAATGATAAAACCTCACTACAAACAAAAGTTAAGGAAGCACAACATCCACTTTCATTGTTATGCAGATGACACACAGCTATATTTATCAATGAGGCGGGATGAAATAAATCAGGCTGTTCATCTCCAGGAATGTCTCCGAGACATTAAGTCCTGGATGACCTGTAACTTTCTACTTTTAAACTTTTATGCCTGACCCTAAACACCTCAGAGAAAAACTTTCTGATCACATTCACCATGGCTTCCAGTTCCACTGTGAGGAACCTTAGTTCCTCACAGTGGAAAACAGTTATTTTTGACCAGGAAATGTCATTTGATTCACACATAAAACTGATTAAAAACTATTTCCAGAACAGCCTTCTTCCACCTGCAAAACATTATGAAAATTAGAAACATTCTGTACTCAAAGGACGCTGAAAAACTAGTTCATGCTTTTGTTACATCTAGATTAGATTACTGTAACTCCTTATTATCAGGATGTTCCAAGAAGTCTGTTAGAACCCTTCAGTTAATTCAAAATGCTGCAGCACGAGTCCTGACAGGAACTAGAAACAGAGGCCGTTTCTCAATATCCATACTTGTGCGTACTTGTGCGTACTTGCGTACTCCCGTACGTGAAAACGTCATCAGCCTCAGTCCAAGTTCTGTTCCAATTCTCAAGTAAGCGAACAGCTAGGATGGTTCTCAAACCCGGAAGTGTTCTCGCTCCGCCCATTTTTACCAAGTATGCATCGGAGGTGACTTAAGCGTACTTGCGATGGCCATGTATCCCAGAATACATTTCGGCGTTACCTCGGCCTGTCCTGATGAAATGATCCGCTGGCTCAGACGTCGCTGTCATTAGATGCTCGGTGTGATCCATAGATTTGTTGTTGACGTGTTATTTTGTTATTAATGGAAACGTTTTGACATGACAGTTTGAAAGTTTGTATATTGTTAATGTTTTATTTATTTTAACTTTGAATGTTAGATTTCCATTAAAGTCGCACGGTCATTGTATCTGTATTTAAATATAATATGTAAATATTAGATATGTATAGTATAGTATGTAGAGTAGTATATATTTGTACACGTCATACATTTATATATGTATATATATATATATATATATACATATATACTACTCTACAATGCTGTAACATATCTATTTTCCACATTGTATTATTTGTATTGTATATTTTAATAGAAATAAATTAATAAATGAAGTTAAATATTTAAAATGTAAAAATAATAACAACATATATATGCATTTATTAAAAGTATTTCATATGTTCATTTATCAACACCGTAGGTGGCGGTAATGAGGCTGCAGCACTTTGCGCCAGCCACCATTCAAACAGCAGAACAATACATACATACTTGCATACTTGAGTATTGAGAAACAACCACATACTTGTGTACTCCCGTACTTGGGATGTATATACTCCCAGCGTACTTCTCAAGTATATACTTCCCAAGTAAGCAAGTACATACTTGCTTACTTGAGTATTGAGAAACGGCCAGAGACCATGGTTGTTTTCATGTCCTGTAAACTGTTGTGTTACATTTCTGACCTCTGAATACTTCAACCCAGGTGTCTCGGCTATTCTTCCATGTTCAACAAGGGCTATACCCTTCACCTCTGAGTTGAATAGAAAAGATTGAGTACCATGTCCTGTAAACTGTTGAGTTACATTTCTGACCTCTGAATACTTCAACCTAGGCATTAGGGCTAATCTTCTATTTGGAAAAAGGTCTCTGATGGTTTTTGTAATATAAACCATCCCTGAACTAGACCAGTGTCAGATTTCTTGACAATAGGATTGAATTCTTAAAGGGTTTATATTTTAAATGATTGGTTAACTTTAATTCCCACAATATTTAAAAGTAAAGTTAATTGTTGTTTAAATGGAGTCAGATTGAATAAATATTTACTATACTTTACTTTACTTTGGAAAACCTCTTCCTAACGCCGGAAAGACAGAATACTTCTCGGGGAGTGATTGTTACTTAGTGGTAGATATTTCCTCCCCTACACCTCCGACAAACGTCGCTGCCAAACTATAAATATGTCAGATCTTAATACACAAACCACATGTTTAAATTCTAAATTACTAATTTCTCGCCTCAAATGATGTTAAAACTTTGTTCCGGGACACAGCAAAATATTTATTTCAGATTTATATTTCTATTATCTGCTGCTATGCTCCGCCGAAATGTATTCTGGGATACATGGCCATCCCAAGTACACTAAAGTCACCTCCGATGCATACTTCCGGGTTTGAAAACCGTCCTCGCTGTTCGCTTACTTGAGAATTGGAACAGCACTTGGACTGAGACTGATGACGTTTTCACGTAGTATGGGAATACGCAAGTACGCACAAGTATGGATATTGAGAAACGGCCCATATAACTCCAGTGTTTCCCATACAGTTTAGAATTCAATTTAAAATCCTCCTCCTCACGTACAAAGCACTTCATGATCAGGCCCCTTCATACCTGAAAGACCTAGTCTTACCTTATCACCCTAACAGACCACTTAGGTCCAAAAATACAGGTTTCCTTGTGGTTCCCAGAGTCTGTAAGAGCAGAATGGGAGGCAGAGCCTTCAGTTACCAAGCCCCTCCTCTCCTGTGGAGCCAGCTTCCACTGACAGTTCGGAAGGCGGAGCCTCTCTCTGTATTTAAAGTTACTTTAAAGGCGACATAGAATGCTTGTATCAGACATATATGTTAGTTTTGGAGGTCTTCTTACATATATTAACTTGTTTTCATGGTTAAAATCCTCCTAATCGCTGCAAACGAGCTGATCAAAATATCTCCTCACTGACGCTCTCGTCAGCCGCGCTGTTTCAGACCAAAACCACACCCCCAGAACGTGGACTGTGTTGTGATTGGCCAGCCAACGAGAGCTTTCCTACTGTCCTGTGATTGGCCAGGTACCTGGAAGTGACGTAATTGGTTGGCCAGCTCTCAGATACACAACTCCCCCTCTGGCACGGTGGATGCTCTGCATCTCAGCAGCTACAACGAGAGTAGTTCTTCTTCTTCTGCGGTTGAATGTACGCAATCGGATGTGCCCGGACTAGGGTTTCATAAACGAGGTAATGACGCAGATACACACACACAAACGCAGCGTTAATTGGAGCTTCCGGTCTATGTGGCCTTTAAACTTTCCTTTTTGATAAAGCTTATAGTAAGAGCTGGTTCAGGGAAACCTGGACCATCTCTTAGTTATGCTGCTATAGACCTAGACTGCTGGGGGATTTTCCTGTGGCACACGCACATTCACTCTCTCACACTCACGGTATGAATATGACTTTTTATATGTCATTAACCTTGTCTCTTTCTCTCCCTAGTTTGTGTCTGTCCTTCCTTTCCTCTCTCTCTCCCTGTATCCTCATCTTGCAGGTTACAGGATCCAGATCCAGTTTTCAAAGCTATTACTAGCATACATATCATCACCATTATTATTATGCTATATTTAAAGTCGATATCAGTGTCATTTTTATCAACACTCTCTGCTGCTGTGTATATAAATATATCCCCCACCTCTCCGCTGTCCCCCATTTTCCTTTCACCCCAACCGGTCGAGGCAGATGACTGCACATCTCTGAGCCTGGTTTTGTCCACCCCTGACTGATTGTATTCAATTCCATTGTAAGTCGCTTTGGATAAAAGCGTCTGCTAAATGACATATAATGTAATGTAAAAGATTCTTCAATCAACCCCAACTGCAGTATAAATAGCTTGTGTGCCCTCACTTCCTGGCGGCTGTGAACCAGTGATCAGTTCGCCTTACTGTCGGTTGCATACCATTGTGTCATTGTGTCTCTTTTCCTCAGAGTGCTCAACAGTTGCCTGATAGAATGGCCTTAAAACTGTCAGGCATTGGTTGACTGCTACATATTCATCAGCAGTGAATGGCACTATGTCAGTGCTAACGGATGACAGGGCTGCCCCTTATGGCTCTCACTGCTCATAAAGCCTATGGAGCATGGCATAAGTGCTGTTCGATCTAGTTTCCACCTGTTGAACAAGCTTTTTTTGTGCCATGCCCATACTGACTTGAATGGAAGACAACTTCTCTTTAGCTTTTGAGCTGGACTTGAAGTGTCCAACTATTTTGCGTGCCCTGTTGTCCAGATCAGATGTCTGACAGAGTGATTTTTTTAACAATTAGATTAAGCATGTGGGCAAAACAATACATGTGTCTAATGTTTAAGTGATTCACACTTGCCACAATATTGTGAGCCCCATCAGTAACCATCCCACAGACCTTTTCAGTGATTCCCCACTCAGCCATCAAATTTGCAGTGGCGTCTGCAATATTAGCTGCTGAGTGGGTCAGGGGAAAATACTGCACACCTAAAAGCACAGTAGCTAGATCTTGGCTTTCTGACACATAATGGCAATCGACACCAAGGTAGGCATGTCCACATGTCTGCAGTCAAGCTAACAGCTGAACTCTGCTTATTTATTTATTTATTTATTTATTTCGGTCATGACATTTAGATCACTCATCACATAACATTGCAGTTCACACAATATACATAACCGAAAGGGAAAGCAGGAGAAGCAAAGCTTAACTAGTCCCGCCCCCATTATCATCATACATTTCATTTCCTTTTTTTTTTTTTTTTTTTTATGACATTTTGACAAAGAAAACATGTTTCAGCATCCGGTAGCACTCAGAGATATAGTCTAGCTCTAGACAGTCAACTCAGACTCCATGTATGTATGTACGTACATGTGTCCATGATGTTCCATCGCGCCATTGCACCGTTTCCCCCAGTGTCTACAGATTTCTGTCCCTGACCTTTGTCATACTTTCTTTCTGTGTCATTCTGTATCGATTAATAGTCATCTCTACATACTTCTTTTTAAATACACTCAGTTTTGCTGATTTTTTCATCTCCTCATCCAGATTGTTCCACTCCCTGACCCCCGTGACCGATACAGTAAAGGATTTTAATGTAGTTCTTACCCTTCTCTGCCTAAACCTCAGGTTCCCTCTTAGATTGTGTCCCTCCCCTCTGTTCAGGAATAATGTCTGTAGATTGTGAGGGAGGTTTTTGTTGGCAGCCCTATAAATCATCTGTACTGTGCGGTATTTTATTAAGTCATAGAATTTGAGTATTTTTGATTTGGTAAATAGTTGATTTGTATGTTCTCTGTAACTGGCATGATGTAGGATTCTCAAGGCTCTTTTTTGGAGTATAAACAGGGGATAAGTAGTGGTTTTGTAAGTGTGTCCCCAGACCTCTGCGCAGTATTGCAGGTGTGGAGAGACTAGTGCGCAGTACAACAAGTACAGTGCCTTCTGGTTTAATAGTTTTTGTGCCCTCCAAAGTATGGACACACTCCTGTTTGGTGTGTGGCTTCCAACTTAACATGTCATCAATAATCACTCCCAGCACTTTGTACTCATTAACCCTTTCAATGTCCACTCCATTAACTTGTATGTTAATACTAGTCTTACAGCCTTTTTTCCCATACAGCATATATTTAGTTTTCTCTAAATTTAGAGATAGTTTATTTATATTAAACCACACATGTAGCTTGGCCATTTCATTATTGACTGTTTCCACTAATTGGTTTAGGTCTTCCCCCGAACAGAAAATATTAGTATCATCTGCAAATAATGTTAATTTCAGAATATTGGATACCTTGCATATGTCATTAATGTATAGTATAAACAGTTAAGGGCCCAGCACTGATCCTTGTGGAACCCCACAAATTATGTCCAAGCAAGTCGATGTGCAATCTCCCATCTTAACATATTGAGATCTGTTGTGAAGATAACTCTTGACCCATTCCAGTGCTATGCCTCTTATACCGTATCTCTCCAGTTTAGCTATCAAAATATCATGGTTGATGGTGTCAAATGCCTTTTTCAGGTCTATGAATATTCCTATTGAATGTAATTTTTGATCAATGGCGTCAGTAATGGTTTCCACAGACTCAGGTAAAGCTAGAGCCGTCGAGTGGTTTCTTCTGAATCCATATTGGCTATCATATAGCAGATTGTGTTTGTTAATGAAGTTGTCTAGCCTTTCGTTAAATAGTTTCTCCAAAATTTTTGACAATTGTGGTAGTATTGAGACTGGTCTGTAATTAGTAAATTCATGTATGTCACCTTTCTTAAACAATGGCACTACTTTCGCCACTTTCATTTTGGTGGGAAATGTCCCAGTTTGAAATGACAGGTTGCAGATGTGTGTTAAGGGTGAAACGATTTCAACTATTACTTTCTTAATTAGCTTCATGTCGAGGTCATCAACATCCGTGGATGTTTTTGCTACACATTTGTTGACCAGGTGTGTAATCTCTCTGTCCTTCACTGGGGTGAGAAACATTGTGCTTAGGTTTCTGTCTCTGTCCTTATCAAAGTGGTCCCAGTGAAGGAGTGAGTCAGGAATGTTCTTTGCCAAATTCGGCCCCACATTGACGAAAAATTCATTAAATCTTTCTGCTATGATTTCTTTGTTATCTTCCTTAGTGTTTTTGTCCTTGAAGTAGAGAGGATAGCTAGGTTTGGTGTTTTTGCTTTTGATCACATCATTTAGAATGTCCCATAGTTTTTTAGTATAGCTCATGTTTTCTGCCAGCAGATTACTGTAGTATTCTTTTTTGCAGTCATTTAGGATGCTATTTAGTTTGTTCCTATATTGTTTGTATCTCGTTTCTGAATGTTCTGTCCTTAATCTCATGTACTGTCTGTACAGGGTGTTTTTCTTCTTGCAGGCATTTATCAACGTTTTTGTTAACCATGGTTTCCCCTCCTTTTTCTGATTTGTGTGTCTTTTCATTACAGGACAGTGTCTATTATACAGCGTGTTAAATATTTGCAAAAAGGAATCATAAGCATCATTTACATCTGTTTCTTTGTAGACCTCGTTCCAGTCCTGCCTCATTAGTTCGTTTTTCAGTGTAAGCATCCCTTTTTCAGTCATGACCCTTCTGTATATATTTCTATTCGGTGTCTGTGTAACAGTGTGCTTCCAGTCATAGATAGCAAAGATTGGCAGGGGGTCGCTTATGTCATTTATCAGTAGTCCTCTTGTTATGCCTGTCCCTATAATATTTGTGAAAATATTATCAATTAGGGTCGCACTGTGTGTCGTGAACCTGCTTGGACGTGTAATGAGGGGTTGTAGGCCCATCGTATACATCATATTAATGAAGTCATCAATCATCGTATTTCGTTTCGGGTTGAGTAAGTCAATGTTCACATCGCCACAGATAAAAACCCTCTTTTGGCTGGTCCCTGAAAACATCCTTCCCACACATTCATTGAAATCCTCTATCCTAGAGTCTGGTGCTCTATAAACACACCTTAACACTATATTTCTGCCTTTCGTCACACAGATTTCAATTGTCACACATTCCATTACATGTTCAACAGCTTCAGACATATTGTGTACAATCTCATACTCAATGTTATTGTCAATGAACAGGGCCACTCCTCCCCCACCTTTATGTCTTCTGTTAACGTTGACCAATTTGTATCCATCCAGGTAGAAATCTGCGCCTTTATCCTCATTAATCCACGTTTCCGACACCGCAATGATGTTGAAAGCATTTTTGAAGTGTTGTAGGTATTCCTTAATGTGGTCGAAGTTGGTGTATAGACTCCTGCTATTGAAGTGAATGAAAGACAATTTCCCATCCATCTCAATGCATTCGTTGAATTGGTCTTCAGTGTAGTACTGGCATTTCTCAGACACGTTTAGGTATAGATGGTTATCCGGGTCAATTATTTCATTTGGGTCTGTTAAGGTGTGGTTCACATGTTGATTTTTAGTCAGCTCCACATTTTCTTGCTCAGCAATCCTCTCTAATATTTCCATCATCGTTTTAGTCTGTGTAGTGACCCTTGACCTTTGCTGTGCTGTAGTTATGGAGTGTTCGTGAGCCATACCTTAGTTGTTATATTCCTCCAGATCACCCTCACTCCTGATTTGCATTATTTTGACTTCTTCTGGTGTAGCTCCATTTGTTTTAATGTAGATTCTGCAGTTTGCCGTCCAGGTGTGTTGGATCTTGCCTCCTTTCTTCAGCTGACGTGCCTTTCTGGCGATGTCAGCATTCTTTTTGGTGAGATTCTCGTTGATGTAGACGTCTGAGCCTTTGAGCTTCCTGCCCTGCTTCAGCAGTGCCGTCTTATGCCTTCTGTTGGTGAATCTCAGCACGACAGCTCGTGTTCCATTCTCCTGTCTTCGTGGTAAGAGGTGACATACTTCCACATTGTTGGTCCACGTTGATCTCTCTGCCTGTCAGGAACTCATCCACCTGCTGTTGCACAGATTTAATTTCTGATTCATCAGGTTGCAGCGACCGATCGTCCGATGGCGCAGCCGCCCTTGCATAGCTCTGACGCTTAATCTTGAGGCCAGTCACAATCACCTCATTTAGTCTTCCCAGCTGGTCCATCTCCTCAATTTTGTACCCCAGCTCCCGCAGCAGCTTGTCTTTTTTTGCGTTCTCCTCCTGGATCTTTTTGACTTCCACTGTCACCCCTTCCAGCTTCTCCTTGAAGTCAGTCAAGAACTCCTCTCTCATCGCCCTCAACTCAGCTCTCGTCGCTTTTTCGCTTCCCTTGAACAGCTCCCTCATCTCGGCGCGAATCGCTTCCATTCCTTCATTCATGGTTTCCATCACAGTTTCCATCATTTGGTCAGCTTTAGTTTTCACCATTTTCTTCTCACTGAGTTTTTTTTTTTAATTTCTACCATGGCCTTCTCTTTGGTTGTGGTGTACCTTGCTTCCAACATTGCCTTGACAGTTTTGTGAGTTGGAATGGAGTATGATGGGTCAAGAATTTTGATGACATTTCTGAACCCTTCATCCTCAACAAAAGAAAAAGGCTGGCCATCTTTAACTGTCATGTCCACCAGGGCCTCATCTGGCTTCTGTTTTCTTGACACTGTGTGGGAGAAAGCTTGCTATATAAACATGATACACAACATGTACAGTATATAAACACACACATGCATATCTAAAGTATATATACATATATATTTAGCTTACAGTCAGTAATCCCAGTGTTGACAGGGTCACTGCTTTGCTGGGCATGTTCATGCCTGGCAAGCAAGTGTCTGAGCATAGATGACGTGTTGTTGTAAGACAACTCTTGTGTGCAGAGCAAACACAGCACCTACAAGTAATTGTACATTTGGGACCCATTTAAAAATTAAAAATCAAATTCAATAATGGAAACATAGATTGTAGTCCATGAACTGCATTATACCTTATTTGGTGGTATAAGATCAAAATGATCTTATTGCTTGTACTTACCATAACAATCACTCTTCAAATCTCCAAATCTCAGGAGTAATGATGCGTGTTTATAGCTTGTATGGCGCCAAACTACTCAAATCTGTCAAACCTGTCAAGCTGTCATTGGCTCACAGCGCATTGAAACACTACGAGCCAATGAAACGCACTGAAGCAATGAAGCACTAAGTGCTTCGGTCACGTGGCGCTGGTGTTTTGATACAAGCTCCGACACAGCACTTCGAATCACCCGGCTTCAGGAAGAACGACACAAGCTCCAAAGCCTCGGTATCATTTGCCAATCACTAGTGCTGATCTCCTTTTGTTCTTTAGTGTTCTTTTTTTTAGCCAATAATTCGACTTCACTTTGTGTATTAATTATTTGTCTGCACCTGTACAGCCTCCTTTTAGGAGTGGTTTAATGGCAGCTACTTTTAGGGGTTTAGGAAATGTGCTAGATTGAAGGGAGCTATTTATTATTTGTTGCAAATCTGTTTCGACAGCGTTCACAATAGTTTTAAAAAAGTCTGATGGCATTGTTTCAAGACAACATGTTGAACGTTTTAGATGCTGAAATGTTTCCTCTATGTTTTTTTGGTCAACTGTTTTAAATTGTGACATCACAGTGGAGTTATTCCTGGGAGGTCTTAGGGATTGCATCATGTTATTGTTTTGTTGATTTATGTTGATATTTAACCTTATGGACTTGATTTTTTCACTGAAAAATTAAGCAAATTCATTGCATTTTTCTGTGGAAAGGAGTTCTGGAGCTCTCTGTTTAGGTGGGTTTGTAAGCTTATCAACCATAGCAAACAGAGCGTGAGTGTTGTTGATATTCTTATTAATAATTTCAGAAAAGTGTTGCTGCCTAGCCTTATGTAACTCATCGTTACAGAGACTTTGTTCGTAGAGGTCATGGTGAATGGGAAGTTAAGTTTGTCATGTTTCACTGAGAAGTAAACAATCAAGATCATAGGTCATAATGACGTCATTTACTAACAGTGATCTGATATTGAGTAGAGCTAACCTTGTGGAGATAATAGGAGACACTGGTATATTTCCAGGTTTACATGCTATACTTAATAAATTGGCAGATTTAATTGAACCCTTTTTATTTCTCACCAGTTAAACCATTCTTCTGTTACCTATCATCACAGGGATTGTGAAGGGTACCTGAACTCCATAGGGCCCTGACTTTTCCTTTCATGGTCAGTCCTTATCTCAGGCGGTAGCAATTCTTCTCCAGAACACTGTCTTCTCTGTTGTTTTGGATTGTCTCGCCTCTTGTCCTTGGCAGAGGTTTCTGGTGACTGACGTACAAAATAAAAAATGTTATAAATCCATCTGCCTTAAAGAGGTGTCTGCGTTCATAAAAATGTTAAAATTGTCAATAAAATTCATTGATTGAGTGGCAAACGTATCTTTGAGCCATCTGTTGAGCATCAGAAGCCTGCTGAATCTCTTGTCTCCACTGATCAACACCTCAGTATTCAGACATCGAACTTTGTTCAGCAGATCATTCAAATCCTGTTTCAATACCTCTGATTGTTGATTGACAACATCAAGTGCTCCTGTGTGTATGACAAGAGATTTCACTATTGGATGCTCAGCATTGATTTCCAGAATTTTCTCTGAGATGTCGGACACCATGTCATTGGTAAAACAGAGTACTTTGGTGCTATTGTTGCTGCAAAAGTATTTTATCTCATTCACAACTCGGTTACCCACTATCAGCGTTTGAGGCCCAGTGGTTTGCGCTATCTGCAGCCTTTTAGTGTATGATTTAGCCTCATATCTTTCTCTGGTGCTGGAAGATGACCTTTCTTTTGGGGAGTCAGGGTCTTGTAAAAGCAGAGCCAATCTGATCTGTAGTAGAATCCCTGTGTCTTGGGTTGGTTCGCTTTTACTTTTTGTCGTAGCTACAGTACACGGCTGTTTTCTCCTTGTTACTGGGGTTGAAGAGACCCTCCTGTGTGATCACAGTGCAGGCAACTCAGATTCATCACGAGTCTCCGGGTGCTGGGTTCTTCCCATATCTGAGGGAAGCAATTTATCTTTACGTAATTTATGCTTTTAATATGACTGTGTGGCAGTGGGGTATGGTTAGAGCGGCGGCTGCTGGAGGAGAGGAAGGAGTGGCTCAGCCGGTGATCAGACAGCTGGACAGAATCAGGTAATCAGTCAGCTATTTAAGCACACCTGTAACCTGGTTCTGGTCTCTTGCAGTAGGCTGGGTCCGGAAGGAGGAAGCAGGAACGAGAGAGAGAGAGAGAGAGTGCGACGACGGCTGATTATTTGTATGTTTGGTGGACTTTTTCCGTTGAAAATAAAAGATGATTTTCCACCACCACGCTGACTGATCCTTCCTGAACCCGCCGTGAGCAGCGAAGTTCACAGACTGTTATTAAATATTTGACTCCAACATTGTTTTTCTCATTGTAAAACTATAAAAACCTCACAGTCAGATTCTCTGTCGTATGAAAGAAACATCATCACAAACACTGAGGTGTAACAGTGTGTGACTCCCTCTAGTGGATGTAGTATTTTTGTACAGAGTTGTGATGTTTCCTGTCACTGTGGGCCTCACAGCACAGTAGTAAACAGCAGAGTCTGTCACTGCAGCAGAGATGATCTGCAGATACACTTGGTTTCTCTCCTGGTTCAGTTCAGCAGTCAGTCGAGAGTTCACAGCTGCAGCTTTCAAAACCTTAGGCTCTTTAGTGTCAGTGATCATGAGAAGATAGTGAGGAGCAGATCCAGGATCCTGTCTATACCACTGGAGATTTTCAGCTTTCACTGAGTAGTTACAGGACAGAGAGACAGTTTGACCTTCTGCTGAAAACACCGCAGCTCTGTTGGCAGTAATATCATCTTCACAGCTGTTACCTAGTGAGAGAAACAACATTTGACAAACGTCCAAACAGATGATCCTGGTAACAGTAGAGTCAACACTTATCAGAGATGAAGTGGTGACATCTTTGAAAAGTTTCATCTTCAACTGAAGCTAAAAAATGTCTTTGAGTTTGATCTTTTGTTGTGTGAATCAAACGCACCTAGAAGAGCCGAGAAGAAGAAAAGAGCAGCCAGTTTTTCCATGTTTAGGTCTGAGAAATGTAAGAATTGTTCATTCAGTGAGATGAAGCTGTGAGTGGTTTGTGTTTGGTCTGATGTTCACAGCTGGAATTTAACAGTTCTGTACTGAGCAGACATCTCTACAGTCAGTGGGAGGAGACTCGTCTGTCACATGATCTAGACTTCTAAAGCTGCTAATCACAACTGAAGACAATCTGATCTAGATCATAGGAAACCACTGTGGTGTAACAGTGTGTGACTCCCTCTAGTGGATGTAGTGTTTTTTGTACAGAGTTGTGGTGTTTCCTGTCACTGTGGGCCTCACAGCACAGTAGTAAACAGCAGAGTCTGTCACTGCAGCTGAGCTGATCTGAAGTTTGACTTCACGTTTGTCTTCAGACAGTTGAGTGAAGAATCTTTTTTCTTCTTTTAGAGAATCTGCTGGTTTTGTAAAATTAGAGCCTGAGATGTACATGAGGAACTCTGGTGGTTTTCCTGGATGTTGTCGATACCAGAAGAAATAATCATTAGCCTTCATTGTTGTGTGATATTTGTAGGACAGAGAGACAGACGTGTGTTCTGAAGTGAACTCTTCAGTCTTGACTGGAGTCAGTTCTTCACAGTTGATGCCTGAAGGAGAAAATAATGATGTCAAAGACAATTCACATTCAGATGTTATTGGAATGAAAACTTGTTGTGTCTTATAATGTAACAAACCTGTTAGAGTGTTAAGAAGCAGCAGAGAAAATACAGAGTGATGCAGTGACAGCATGTTGAATAAAGGTCATGTTAATGGTTTGTATCTTGAACTCTATTATGGAAGCTCCTCTCTCCTCTATAGTTCAGTAACAACTCAGCTCCTCCCTGAATCTCTGCGTCTCCTCTTAGATGTGTATTTTCTCTTCTCTCTGTTACACTTCCTCCTGTTTCACACTGACTGCAGCATTTAGTTCAAGCTGAAGGTGGACCGTCTTTAGTCTGTTTTCGGAATAATTGTATTTTTGGACATTTTCTACATAAAACACAAGTCATCAGCAAACATGTGCATCTAAACATCAGGACACACAGCTGTCAAATCAATAAAGTATAAACTAAATCAAAGTGGGCCCAGTATGGATCCTTGTGGGACACCAGTGGTCTTTGGTCTGTTTTTGGAGACACATTTTTTAGTAGAATGTACAGAAAAGTAGCAGAGATTTATAGATTCAAAGTTTTATTTTGTCCTAACACAGAAACATGTGATTCTGCAGCAGAGTCATTTGTCTTAGTGTTGAACATGTCGTCACTTTCAAATACATGAAGATGAAGAAACATGTGTAAACTGACCATCAAGAGTTTGGAATAATTGTGTTTTTGGACATTTTCTACATAAAACACAGAGTCATCAGCAAACATGTGCATCTAAACATCATTGGAAACACAAAGGACCTGACTGATAGTTATGTAATGTGGTTGCTGATCTGTCAACCTATGACCTGACTTTCAAACTGGGTTTGTCACTCATGTGACTCCGCCCACTGAGTTTCATTAGCGTATATTTATTGGCCTTTTCTCAATATCCATACTTGTGCATACTTGCATACTCCCATACTTGTGAAACGTCATCAGCCTCAGTCCAGGTTCTGTTCCAATTCTCCATTAAGCGAACAGCGAGGACGTTCTCAAACCCGGAAGTGTTCTGGCTCCGCCCATTTTTACCAAGTATGCATCTGAGGTGACTTAAGCGTACTTGGGATGGCCATGTATCCCAGAATACATTTCGGCAGAACATAGCAGCAGATAATAGAAATATAAATCTGAAATAAATATTTTTCTGTGTCCCGGAACGCAGTTTTAACATCATTTGAGGCGTGAAATTGTGTACTCCCGTACTTGGCAAGTATATAATCCTAGCGTACTTCACAAGTATATACTTCCCAAGTAAGCAAGTACATACTTGCTTACTTGAGTATTGAGAAATGGCCATTGTATTGTTTTCATGAATGATTATACCAGGCATGCATATCCAGCTGTGTGATTCACTGTTGAGGATTGGTCCTTCTAGAGCAGAGGCTGTCTACTTCCTGCTTCCTGTTCATGGGCGTCTGTGATTGGTGTGGCTGTGATTCGACCGAGTTTACGAATCAAGACTCAGTGGCTCAGTGGTTAAGACCGGTACCCTGTGTGCGAAAGACATCATGGTCACAACCCCTGACTGATTGTATTCAATTCCATTGTAAGTCGCTTTGGATAAAAGCGTCTGCTAAATGACATGCAATGTAATGTAAAAGACTCTGATGAGGAGAACCATGTATTGTATGCGGTAAGGAACAGGGAGCCAGTGGCGTTTTTTTAAGGGATGGGGGTGATGTGGTCACTGGAGCTGGTGTGGGTGAGCAGACGGGCAGCAGAGTTCTGGATATATTGTAGTTTTTGAAGGTGAGTGGAAGGGAGACCGTAGAGGTGGCTATTGCAGTAGTCGAGTCTGGAGGTAATGAAGGCGTGGATAAGGATTTCTGCAGAGGATTGTGAAAGGCAGGGACGGAGACGGGAAATATTGCGGAGATGGAAAAATTATGTTTTGGTAATATGGTTTATGTGGGGTTTGAATGAGAGGGTGGAGTCCAGGATAACGCTCCAGGGGAGTGACTGAGTGGCCGTCAATGGTGAGGGAGATGTTCTGGGCCAATGGGAGGAGAGTTGGGTCCGGTGAAGATGAGTTCTGTTTTGTTGCTGTTGAGTTTGAGGAAATTGTGGTGCATCCAGGTTTTAATGTCGGAGAGGCAGTGTGTGATGGTGGAGAGAATGACTGGGGTGATGGATTTTGTGGATATGTACACCTGGGTGTCATCGGTATAACAGTGAAAGTGAAGTCCATGTTGACGGATGATATGACCAAGGGGAAGCATGTAGATGATGAAGAGGAGGGGGCCGAGCACCGAACCTTTGGGAACACCAGTGGAGACAGGGAAGGTATTTGATTTGAAGTTGTTTATGGAAACGTAATGATGGCAGTCGGAGAGGTAGGAGGAGAACCAGGAGAGTGCTGTCCCGGAGATGCCAATGGTTTGGAGATGGTGGAAGAGGATGCTGTGGTCGATGTGTCGAATGCTGCACTGAGGTCGAGGAGGAGGAGGATGGAGAGTGAACCAGAATCGGCGGAAAGGAGGAGGTTGTTGGTGACTTTTAGGAGGGCTGTTTCAGTACTGTGATGGGGACGAAAACTGTATTGGAATGTTTCAAACAGTTGGTAGTTGAGAAGATATTGCTGGAGCTGTGAAATGATGGCACGTTCCAATATTTTTGACAGGAGTGGGAGGTTGGAGATGGGTCTGAAGTTGTCCAGGTTGTCTGGGTTTTTTCAGCAGGGGTGTGATGGTGGCTAGTTTGAGAGTGGGAGGAACAATACCAGAGCTGAGGGAGGAGTTTATGATGGTGGTGATGAGTGGCGTGAGAGTGGGGATGCAGGTTTTCAGGAGGGGAGCTGGGATGGGGTCCAGGTGGGAGGTTTTTAGCATCATGTCTGAGAGTAGTTTGGTAGTGTCTGTGGGGGATAAGGGAGCAAAGGAGGACAAGCCGTGGTGTGTGGTCATAATGAGGTCGAATTCTGAGAGGTATGAAGTGTGATGTGGATGGTTTGGATTTTGGAGTGAAAAAATGACAAGTAATTATTGCATTTGTCTGTGGTGAATGTGGAGGTGATATTGTCTTTGGGTTTGGTGAGCTGCGCGAAGGTGGTGAACAGGGTACGTGGGTTTGATACATTGGAATGTATTATTTGGGAGAAGTATTTTGACCGGGCGGTGTTTAAAGCTGTGATGTAGGTGGAGGTGAAGTGTTTATATGCATCAGCGTGGACAGTAAGACCGGTTTTGTTATGGAGTCGTTCGAGTTTTCTGCGTTTGCGTTTGAGTTGCTGGAGCTCTGGAGTAAACCATGGGGCAGAGGCAAAAAAAGGAGACAGTTTTTGTTTTGAGGGGAGCAAGTTGGTTAAGGCAGGAGGAGAGGGACTGGTTATAGTGATCGACAAGTTCTGTAGTGGTGGAATCTGTGGAGAGGGAGGAGCGAGATAGTATGGAGGATGAAAATGAGATGGGGTTGAGTGATTTGAGATTGCGGAAGGTTATTGACCGGGTTTGACTGGGTGTTGGAGTGGGGGTGACAATGTCCATGGTGATGGCTCGGTGGTCAGATATTGTGAGGTCGGATAGTGTAAGGTTGTGGACTAAGAGTGTGGCTGAGGAGCAGACGAGGTCGAGGATATGTCCATGGGAATGCGTGGGTGACTTGACATGTTGTATGAGGTTAAGGCAATTTAATATGTCCAGGAAGTCTGCAGTGAATTTTGAACTTGGAGTGTCGATGTGGATGGAGAATAAATGAAGAGATGGAAGAGAGCTGGGTATAGAAGTCTGTGAAGTCTGAGAGAAATGATGAACAGTTTTGGGGGGGACGGTAGATTATGGCAATGAGAAGTGACCGAGAACCAGGGAGTCGGAAAACCAGGTGTTTAAATGATGATGTGGGTGGAATGGAGATGGGGCGGAGATTGAGTCTGTTGTGGTAGATGACAGTGATGCCTCCCCCCTACGGTCAGGGCGGGGGTTATCCAAATAAAGGTATCCAGATGCTGTTGTTTGGTTGAGTGCGATGTAATTTTGAGGGTTTATGCCAGGTTTTGGTAAAACAGAGTAAATCCAATTCATTGTCCAGTATAAATTCGTGCAGAAGGAGACTTTTATTGTTGACTGACCGGGTGTTGAGTAGAGCTGTCTTGAGAGGCTTTTTGAAGTCCTTGTGACGGAAGTTGAGACAGGGAGGAGGTTGAAATTAGTCATGTGACTTTTTGCGCGGATGACGTATGCGGATGTTGATGAGCAAGATGGTGGCGCGGGTGCACGCAATCGAGGATCGAGGCTTTTTAGGTTTGTTTTCGTGTTTTTGTTCGTGTTTACACTTTTAATCCGGAGACTTGAAGCCTTAACCCAGTACAGTAGGGCTGAACTGTGGGATTTGGGGAAAAACTCCGGACTTTACCCACCTCCAAAGCCGGATTTTATCCCACCCGAACTACAGCTGAACACAGAGGCTCTCATTACCCCCCCTCTATCGCCCAGGAGACGGAGGAGACAACATAAACAAAAGCGGGGTAAGCGGAGCGGAGTGCGTGCTAGGCTACTTGCTAAACCACACAGACCGGCACTGCCCAGTCTCCTCCTTGCGAACGTCAGGTCACTCACCAACAAACTGGACGAGATTCGACTGAGGATCGTCTCACGGAAGACAAACAGCTGTGTGGCGATATTCACCAAGACCTGGCTGGATAATAACATCCCCGATGCAGCGGTGGAGCTGGCGGAGCGCTCTCTGTTCCGAGCCGACAGGACTGCAGCTTCAGGCAAGACCAAAGGCAGAGGTTTGGCACTGTACATTCACAACTCGTGGTGTACAGCCACAAGCATAATTGGAACTTTCTGCTCCCCCGATTTGGAATATCTGGCAGTGAAGTGCAGACCGTTTAAACTGGTTAGAGAACTCACCTCTGTCATGATCATAGCAGCCTACATACCACCGCGAGCTAATGCTAAATTAGTGATCGTGGCGGGGGGACTTTAACCAAGTGGAATTGAAAGCTGTTCTCCCCAAGTTCTACAAATTCATAAACTTTCCGACCAGAGACTATAACATACTGGACCAGGTTTACTGCAACATCCAGGGGGCATACAAGGCTACAGCAGATCCTCACCTCGGCATGTCGGATCACATCTCTGTGGAACTGATCCCTGCATACAGACCTCTGATCTGTAGGACCAAGCCCACCACCAGAACCGTTCAGGTTTAGACTGAGGGGGCTTCCTCAGCCTTACAGGACTGTTTTGAGAACACAGACTGGGGAGTGTTCAAGGAAGTCTCTTATCTGGAGGAAAACACGTCATCTGTGCTGTCCTATGTTCACTTCTGCACTGATGCTGTCCTACCCACGAAGACAATCATGGTTTTTCCTAACCAGAAACCTTGGATGGACAGCACAGTGAGGAACCTGATAAAAGCCCGGAATGCAGCGTATAGGTCGGGGGACAGGCTGGGGTATAGCAGGGCCCGGAAAGAACTGAAAAAGGGCATCCAGCTGGCAAAACACCGGTACAAGCAGTGCATAGAGGAGCACTTCAATGACAACAACCCACGTAGTATGTGGAAAGGCATCAGGACCATCACTGACTATAAGCAAAGCGACCAGCAGGTCAGCCGGGACCCGACTCTGCCTGACACCTGAAACGGCTTCTTCGCACGCTTCGACTCTCCAAGCAGCAGAAGGACTGTACATCTTCCTCAGACAGAGGTACAGCATCAGCCTCTTGTCCTGCAGCTGCACCAGGTGACATCCGTCTTGAGGAAGATCAACATCAGAAAGGCTGCAGGTCCAGATAAGGTGTCAGGTCGGACCCTGAAATTATGTGCTGACCAACTAGCAGGAGTTTTTCTGGACATATTTAACCTGTCTATGCATCTTTCCACGGTCCCTGTGTGCCTGAAGTCCTCCATCATTGTGCCTGTGCTGAAAAAAAACAGAACCTGACCCAGTGGTGCTCCAGGAACAACCTTGTTCTAAACACCAACAAGACCAAGGAGGTCATAGTGGACTACAGGAGGTCCAGGAAGACTGTACACGCTCTGCTCAGCATACATGGAGAGGAGGTGGAGCGTTTAGTCAGCATAAAGTTCCTGGGCATCCACATTTCCTCCGACCTCTCCCAACAACGGCTCTTCTTTCTCAGGAAGTTGAAGAGGTCTGGGCTCTCTTCCTAACTGCTCAAAAACTTCTATAGATCCGCTGTCGAGAACATCCTGTGTCTCAGCGTGACAGTGTGGTATGGCAACTGCACAGCACGGGACAGGAATATCTTAGCCCGGGTGGTGAGGCCGGCACAAGGGATTGTGGGATGCCGTCTACCTGATCTGGACTCATTTTACACTGCCCGAGTCCGGAGAAGGGCCAGGCGCATAGCAACAGATCCCACACACCCGGGCTATGCACTGTACCGCTTCCATCAGGAAAGCGGTACAGGAACATCAAAGCAAATTATAATAGACTCAGGGACAGCTTCTTCCCCAGAGCTGTGAAAGCAATTTTGTTGGGTTTACATTTCGTTGTGTCTTATTAAGTGTTAAGTCTTTTGTTGTGTCTTATTTAAGTGTCAAGTCGGTTGTTGTGTCTTATTTAAATGTCAAGTCTTTTGTTGTGTCTTATTTCAGGGTTAAGCCTTTCGTTATGTCTTATTTAAGTGTTAAGTGTTAAGTGTTAAGTCTTTCGTTAAGTTTGCTATTTTATTGTGTACCTCAAGCCGGGAATCTCTGCAAAAATTTCATTATGTCCTCATAATGACAATAACATTTCTTGAATCTTGAATCTTGAATCTTGTGCCGGTGTCCAACATGATGCGTGCTGCGGTTGGAACAGAGCGTGGGAATGCTGTTTTCGGTGGTGGAATGGAGGATGAATCTGCGACGTGAGCCACTGTGGATGTATGGGCGACGTCGGAGGAGGCAGAGCTGTTTCACTGTTGTCAAAGTGTCCAAGGAGGAAGGTGCGCGATGGTTTAGGCTGAGGAGCTGCGTGGACATGTGTGCCATTGCTGGATGGTGAATAGTGGCGTGAGATGACAGTGACAGTATGGTCAGCAGACAGGCAACGACAAGCAGCAGCATAGCTGACTGGCTGCTCCGGAGTGCGGACCGGCCGGTGACCTGGCTGTAGGCCGCTGCTTGGCGCAGAATACAGCGAAGTCAGGCCGTATCGGCAAACCCCGGGAGCTAGCTCTGTTGGTAGTCACTGCAACACCACAGCAGATGACAGGCTAAGGTACCGTCAGATAGGGCAGGATCCGTGCAGAACCACCGCGAGGTAAGAACACTTTTGACAGGAGCTGTTCAAATGTTCAAAAATGCAGACAGAAGTTTTTTCCCAAAGTTTTTTCCCAAATGGAGAAGCGGCAGCCAACATGCGCTAGTGTCCTCTCCCGTCCAATATAAGACTAACATTCAGCATTAAGTTGCATGATACTTATCTGATAGATTCCAGTTTGTTCATGTTAATGATAAAGCCTCACTACAAACAAAAGTTAATTGTGGAGTTCCACAAGGCTCAGTCCTTGGGCCTATACTTTTACCTTATATATGCTTCCTCTAGGGAACATTATTAGGAAGCACAACATACACTTTCATTGTTATGCAGATGACACACAGCTATATTTATAAATGAGGCCGGATGAAATAAATTAGGCTGTTCATCTCCAGGAACGTCTCCGAGACATTAAGTCCTGGATGACCTGTAACTTTCTACTTTTAAACTTTTATGCCTGGCCCTAAACACCTCACAGAAAAACTTTCTGATCACATTGTCACTTTAGATGACATCACCATGGCTTCCAGTTCTACGGTGAGAAACCTTGGAGTTATTTTTGACCAGGAAATGTCATTTGATTCACACATAAAACTAATTAAAACTATTTCCAGAACAGCCTTCTTCCACCTGCGGAACATTATGAAAATTAGAAACATTCTGTCCTCAAAAAACGCTGAAAAACTAGTTCATGCTTTTGTTACATCTAGATTAGATTACTGTAACTCCTTATTATCAGGATGTTCCAAGAAGTCTGTTAGAACCCTTCAGTTAATTCAAAATGCTGCAGCACAAGTTCTGACAGGAACTAGAAAGAGAGACCATATAACTCCAGTGTTAGCTTCTCTACACTGGCTCCCCGTACAGTTTGGAATTCAATTTAAAATCCTCCTCCTCACGTACAAAGCACTTCATGATCAGGCCCCTTCATACCTGAAAGACCTAGTCTTACCTTATCACCCAAACAGACCACTTAGGTCCCAAAATACAGGTTTACTTGTGGTTCCCAGAGTCTGTAAGAGCAGAATGGGAGGCAGAGCCTTCAGTTACCAAGCCCCTCCTCTCCTGTGGAACCAGCTTCCACTGACAGTTAGACTTAAAACTTTCCTTTTTGATAAAGCTTATAGTTAGAGCTGGTTCAGGGAAACCTGGACCAGCTCTTAGTTATGCTGCTATAGAGTGCTAGATTGCTGGGGGATTTTCCTGTGGTGCACGCACATTCACTCTCTCACACTCACGGTATGAATACAACTTTTTATATGTCACTAACCTTGTTCTTTCTCTCTCTAGTTTGTGTCTTTCCTTCCTTTCCTCTCTCTCTCCCTGTATCCTCATCTTGCAGGTTACAGGATCCAGATCCAGTTTTCGAAGCTATTACTACCATACATATCATCACCATTATTATTATGCTATATTTCAAGTCGATATCAGTATAATTTTTATCAACACTCTCTGCTGCTGCGTATATAAATGACATTGTATTGCTATATACATGTAATCATTGGCTGTATAAACTTGTATCTTGATACAGTTGTTGTGTATCTGCTCCTGGTCTCTCTCTCTCTCTTCTGTCTCTACCTCATCTCCCTCTTGTCCTTTCTGCCCCCCCTTTCTGTCCCCCACCTCTCCTCTGTCCCCCATTTTCCTTTCACCCCAACCAGTCAAGGCAGATGACCGCACATCTCTGAGTCTGGTTCTGTCAGAGTTTTTTCTCTCCACTGATGCCTAGTGCTTGCTCATTGTGTGAACTGTTGGGGTTCTCTGCTCTCCTTGATGTTGTCTATGTACAGTGCCTTGAGATAATGTATGTTATGATTTGGCGCTATACAAATAAAATTGAATTGAATTGAATTGAATTATTATTTTGAAGATAATATGCACAAAAGTAAATTTGCCTTGGTTGTATGTTCATCTTATGTTTGCATCTTTTGTATCATCGAAATAAGCTAACCGGGTAACCTCTCTGAATAAGAAATATTTGAAATTATAAAAGTTGGAAACATTAAAACACACAATTTGAACAAAATCCACTAAAATTTACTAAAATGTGACAGAACGTCATCAAACAGTTATTTACTTACTTATTTTAAATTATTAAAATAATTTACGATGAAGCGAAATATAAATATGTTTAATTGCTTTAAAATGACACAATCATAGGAAATGTTTTTAAACTAGATTTAAATCTGAAGAAATCACCTGCATCAAAGCATTGCTTTTTCTTTACACTGGTTATCACAAACACGGCATAACCGTGTGTGACTCCCTCTAGTGGATGTAGTGTTTTTGTACAGAGTTGTGGTGTTTCCTGTCACTGTGGGCCTCACAGCACAGTAGTAAACAGCAGAGTCTGTCACTGCAGCTGAGATGATCTGAAGTTTGACTCCACGTTTGTCTTCAGACAGTTGAGTGGAGAACCTTCTTTTTGATTTTAGAGAATCTGCTGTTTTTTTCACATTAAACCCTGAGATGAACATGAGAAACTCTGGTGGTTTTCCTGGATACTGTCGATACCAGAAGAAATAATCATCAGAAGCAGCAGATTTGTTATATTTGTAGGACAGAGAGACAGACGTGTACTCTGAAGTGAACTCTTCAGTCTTGACTGCAGTCAGTTCTTCACAGTTGATGCCTGAAGGAGAAAATAATGATGTCAAAGACAATTCACATTCACATGTTATTGGAAGGAAAACTTTTTGTGTCTTATAATGTAACAAACCTGTTAGAGTGTTAAGAAGCAGCAGAGAAAATACAGAGTGATGCAGTGACAGCATGTTGAATAAAGGTCATGTTAATGGTTTGTATCTTGAACTCTGCTGAATATGGACGCTCCTCTCTCCTCTATAGTTCAGTAACAACTCAGCTCCTCCCTGAATCTCTGCGTCTCCTCTTAGATGTGTATTTTCTCTTCTCTCTGTTACACTCCCTTCTGCTTCACTTCACTGGTTTAATGACAGAACTTGTGCTGTCAGACGGGAGTGCTGCAAAGCTGAGCGCAAGTGGAAAAAGGACAAACTGCAGGTGTCATTTCAAATTTTTCATTTAAAGGTGACATCGAATGCTTGTATCACACATATATGTTAGTTATGGAGGTCTACTTACATATATTAACATGTTTTCATGATTAAAAACCTCCTAATCGCTGCAAACGAGCCGATCAAAATATCTCCTCACTGACGCTCTCGTCAGCCGCGCTGTTTCAGACCAAACAGCTGCTGTGATTGGCCAGCCAACGAGAGCTTTACAACTGTCCTGTGATTGGCCAGGTACCTGGAGGTGACGTAATAGATAGGCCAGCTCTCAGATACACAGCTCCCCCTCTGGCACGGTGGATGCTCTGCATCTCAGCAGCTACAACGAGAGTAGTTCTTCTTCTTCTGCGGTTGAATGTACGCAACCGGATGTGCCCGGACTAGTGCCCGCACCGGGAGGCGCTACGGTGGTGAGGATTTCTGATGACGACATCAAATTAAGGAAGTGTCGATCCGCTTCACAGAGCCCAGGAAAACAATACAACACTATTTTCTCAGCAGTGGCTGAACTGTTTGTTCTGAAACTTTAGGGTTTCATAAACGAGGTAATGACGCAGATACACACACAAACGCAGCGTTAATTGGAGCTTCCGGTCTATGTCACCTTTAATTTTTTAAAGGACTGCTGGTGCGACTACCACAATACTGTGAGAGAGGCTAAAAGGGAACACCTTTCTAAAATGATTGTGTCTAACCGCCATAACCCATGTGTGTTATTTGAAACAATTGACTCTGTTCTTAATGTCCCTCTCACCTCCTACCTGAATCTCTGCGTGTCCTCTTAGATCTGTATTTTCTGATCGCTCTGTTACACTTCCTCCTGTTTCACACTGACGGCAGCATTTACTTCAAGCTGAAGGTGGACCGTCTTTAGTCTGTTTTTGGAATAATTGTATTTTTGGACATTTTCTACATAAAACACAGTCATCAGCAAACATGTGCATCTAAACATCAGGACACACAGCTGTCAAATCATTAAAGTATAAACTAAATCAAAGTGGGCCCAGTATGGATCCTTGTGGGACACCATGTTGTCTTTGGTTTGTTTTTGTAGACAAAGTTTTAGTAGAATGTACAGAAAAGTAGCAGAGATTTATAGATTCATAGTTTTATTTTGTACTAACACAGAAACATGTGATTCTGCATCAGAGTCATTTGTCTTAGTGTTGAACATGTCGTCACTCTCAAATACATGAAGATGAAGAAACACGTGTAAAACTGACCATCAAGAGTTTGGAATAATTGAGTTTTTGGACATTTTCTACAAAAAACACATCAGTGGAAACACAAAGGACCTGACTGATAGTTATGTAATGTGGTTGCTGATCTGTCAACCTATGTCTACCACAGTAGTAGAGAGCTGAGTCTGCCAGGGTCAGTGTGCTGATGGTCAGTTCAGTTGATGATCTGGTGGTTCTGGATGTGTATCGACCTGAAGGATTTTTTACTCTTTGACTGAATGCTCTTCCTCCTTTCCAGAGAATAAATTGAGGAGCCTGAAGGTCAGAGTGATGTTTGTACCAGTAAAGATAAACATAGTCTGACGTTGTCTCATATTCACATCTGAGTGTAACAGATTCTCCTTCTCTTCCACTGACTTCATGTCTTACAGAAGAGATTTTGTCTCCACCTGCTCGTCCTGGAAAAAGTGGAGAAAATGAAGCTTTAGACCAACATTGTCCACAAGTGTCCCTCAGTGGACACAAACAGCTCAGCTAGAAACATGAGGACATAAATAGGTTGTTCAGGACATCATGACAAAGATGATTGTGTGATTTATGAAATTTAGAAGAAGATGATGTTAAAGCAGCAGGTGAAGTGAGACAGTGATTTGTTGTCAAACTCACCTATGAAGTGAGATAAAGACAGAAAGAGGTAAAACATCATGTCTTTGGAGATGTTGAAGCCAAACAGAAAACAGATGAACAATGTTCTTCCTCTAAACAGCCTCTCTGCTCCATACACCTTCTCCTCAACATCAAGCTGATTCTGTTTTACTTCCTGTGGAGACACAAATCGTCTCATTTCAGGGGGCGGGGCCACCTGATCAATTTCTTAGAGATTCTTTCTTCTAAAGTTCAGGTTCAAGTTAAAAAGAAAACACTGAGGTGTAACAGTGTGTGACTCCCTCTAGTGGATGTAGTGTTTTTGTACAGAGTTGTGGTGTTTCCTGTCACTGTGGGCCTCACAGCACAGTAGTAAACAGCAGAGTCGGAGAGGTGAAGCTTCTGGATCTTCAGAGGAACTGATCTTATTTTTGAATTCAGAGTGGATGAAAATCTCTCCCTGAAGTCTCCTGCTGTGTTTCCTTCATTCAGTCGAACGCGACTCAGGATAAATGTGGGACTGTTGTTTCCATCCTGTTTATACCAGAAGAGATATGGAATTGTTGAAGTGCTGTTATATAGACAGTCAAGTGTTACTGTCTCTCCTTCTGGAGCAGTCACATCACTTTCTGGTTGCAGCACATTTTCTGTTTGTGCTCTGCCTTCTGTAAAACACCAACAAACAGTATCAGTGTGATGTTAAAGAATCATGTCAGTGTTGGATTATTATCAGAGAAACTCAGCTGTGTTCATACCAAGGAACAGAGAAGCCAAAAGCACTGAGAAGAACAGAGACGTCGTCATATCTGCAGCGTTGACTCACTGTGAGCTACAGTGAGAAGAGCAAAGGAAACATCTCCTTCTTACAAGAGCGTCCATGTCAAGTGACCCTCCTACTCCAAACCAGTGACAACAGTCACAATCTGTCATATGAAAGAAACATCATCACAAACACTGAGGTGTAACAGTGTGTGACTCCCTCTAGTGGATGTAGTGTTTTTGTACAGAGTTGTGGTGTTTCCTGTCACTGTGGGCCTCACAGCACAGTAGTAAACAGCAGAGTCTGTCACTGCAGCAGAGGAGATGATCATACTGATTATGTTTTGCTCCACTTTGATCTTCAATCCAGGTGTTGGAGATAATAATATGTTTCCTGAAGCAGAGTGTGAGATGAGGAACTCCGGTGGTTTTCCTGGATGTTGTCGATACCAGAAGAAATAATCATCAGCAGCTGCAGATTTGTGATATTTGTAGGACAGAGAGACAGACGTGTGTTCTGAAGTGAACTCTTCAGTCTTGACTGCAGTCAGTTCTTCACAGTTGATGCCTGAAGGAGAAAATAATGATGTCAAAGACAATTCACATTCACATGTTATTGGAATGAAAACTTTTTGTGTCTTATAATGTAACAAACCTGTTAGAGTGTTAAGAAGCAGCAGATAAAATACAGAGTGATGCAGTGACAGCATGTTGAATAAAGGTTATGTTAATGTTTTGTATCTTGAACTCTGCTGAATATGGAAGCTCCTCTCTCCTCTATAGTTCAGTAACAACTCAGCTCCTCCCTGAATCTCTGCGTCTCCTCTTAGATCTGTATTTTCTCTTCTCTCTGTTACACTTCCTCCTGCTTCACACTGACTGCAGCATTTAGTTATAGCTGAAGGTGGACCATCTTTAGTCTGTTTTTGGACATTTTCAACATAAAACACAGAGTCATCAGCTAACCAGCAAATCAGGACACACAGCTGTCAAATCAATAAAGTATAAACTAAATCAAAGTGGGCCCAGTATGGACACCAGTGAACAAACAAATGGTGTTTGATTGAAGATCATGTATCTGAACAGACTGAGATCAGTTGGAGAGAAATGATTCTACTCATTTAAGAACATCAGCAGAAAAATGAACTGTTTATAGATTTAATACAAGAACTTTGTGATTCCCTTTATCAAAATCAAGAAACACAGAACCAACAAAATCACCTATAACCTTTAACCCACAGAGATTTGTTTGTTTTCTAACAATTAGTTTTCTAATGTTATTTGAATGTAAAAGAAAACGTGTTCAGTTTAAGGAGAAACCACAGTTTTTTTTTCAATCATTTCACAACTTTATTTAGCTAATAATTAAATAATTTGTGTTATACTCAACATGAATCAACTTTGAAAAAGGTTTTATTCCACCTGGTTTGTATAATTTTAGGGGCGAGTTAAACAATGGAAGTGTTTGGAAACAGTTGTCTTCCCATTGAACACGAGGAAGATTGCACTGTTTTAATCATTACTTGTTTCCCAGAAAAAGTACCAGCTGGGATACCATCTTTTTCAAGTTCTGTCTCACCAGGACAATGTATTGTATTGATTACGCCATTTTGCCTCACTTTGTTGTATTATTTAGTGCATATGACTGGTTTCTATCACTTTATTCTTATCCTCCATGTCCTACTTACGAAGCCCCTAAAGGGACATCGAAAAAAAAAAAAAAAAAAACGTTTCTGGTTCGCACGAGATACTTTCTCGTGCGCACCAGAAAGTATCCCGGAGCACCAGAAAGTATCTCGTGCTCACCAGAAAGTATCTCGTGCTCACCAGAAAGTATCTCGTGCTCATGAGAAAGTATCTTGTGCTCACCAGAAAGTATGACATATTTATAGTTTGGCAGCGACGGTATCGGAGGGGATCAGCCCCGCCTCAGCGGACGCTCGCTGCGTACAGTGCGTGGGGCAGAGCAGCCTTACCTCGGCCTGTCCTGATGAAATGATCCGCTGGCTCAGACATCGCAGTCATTAGATTAAGCCTCATCACAGTGTTGATAAATGAACATAAATTAAATAAATAAATAAATATGAAATAAATGAAACAAATACTTTTAATAAATGCGTATATTTCATTTTAAATATTTAACTTAATTTATTAATGTATTTTTATAGAAATATACAGTACTGTTAGTTTGTGTGTTCTCATGTATTATTATTCTGTGCTTTTATTTTGAAGTTGTATGTTCAGTGGAGGTCACCTGGGCCTCTTGGGCCAATGAGGTGTTGTGAGTTTTTTTTTTCAGCCATGTGAGTTCCGGACATGGATGTATTTTTTACGACTGTGGCTAAGACATGGTGTTGACTTTTCCCTCCTAAAATGGCAGAAGAGATAGAAAACGTTACAAGTACCATGTGAAAAATAGATATATTACAGCAGTGCAGTGTATGTATATGTATGTCCCCAGTAGGATTGTGTGTGTGTGTGTGTGTGTGTGTGGGGGGGGGGGGACCCGGTATATACCAGTGGGGACCCGGTATTAAAAACAAAATACCGGGTCAACAACAAATCTATCGATCACACCAAGCATCTAATGACAGCGATGTCAGCGGATCATTTCATCAGTACAGGCCGAGGTAACGCTGCTGTGCCCCACGCACTGTACACAGCGAGCGACCGCTGAGGCGGAGCTGATCACCTCCGATACCATCGCTGCCACTATAACTATAAATACGTCATATCTTAATACACAAACCACATTTTTGAACTCTAAATGACTAATTTCACGCCTCAAATGATCTTAAAACTGCATTCGGGGACATCACGCGAGCATACAATACTTTCTCGTGGGCACGAGATACTTTCTGGTGCTCACGAGAAAGTATCTTGTGCGCACCAGAAAGGTTTATTTCGATGTCCCTTTAGGGGCTCCGTACCTACTAGTCCAAGGAATAGGCATAGTTCTATCCAACCAGTACCTACACACTCTGTGAGGAGGAAATGTTTTATTTTTATTTTGCTTTTACTGTCTGGTAACATTAAACTCAACCCCGGCCCAGATATAAACTGTCTGAGTACTCCAATTGATTTAAAATCCAGATTAGGGCTTGGTGTTGTACACCTAAATGTTAGAAGTCTATTGCCAAAACTTGACCTAGTTAAAATCTGGGTTAAATCAACTGATACTGACATTATTGTCCTGTCTGAAACCTGGCTAAAGAAATCCATCACAGACATAGACATTGCTATTAAAGGTTACAATGTTTATCGTTGTGACCGTCCCAAAAAAGGTGGTGGTATAGCAATATATGTCAAACAGAAATTTCATGTTACTGTTCAATCATCTCTTTCCCTCAGCAGTCAATTTGAATTTCTTGCTCTGAAGTTGGAGCTTCTAAATAGCCACTTTCTCACAATTGTAGGCTGCTATAGGCCACCCTCTGCTAGTAGTGAGACTTTATCCTCATTGAATAAACAACTTCTGACTTTAGACTTTAATGAGATTCTTCTCACAGGAGCTCTGAACTGGGATTGGTTATCTTCTGTTTCTGACAGTTTTAAATATGTGTGATTCTTTTAACCTAACACAAATAGTTAACGAGTCAACACGTCCAAATCAAGTCAAGTAGTCAAGTAGTTTTATTTGTCAAATGTACTATATGTACGACATACAGCACAGATGAAATTGCAGTCCTCTCAGACCCACGGTGCAAAACAGGCAGTTACATAAATAAACATAAATAAACAATCAACAATCAACAATCAACCAACATGAATGAAATAAACAATCAACAAGACGAGAATCTTCTAAGAGAAGATTAGTGAGGTAGTGCAGTTTAGTGCAAATAAGCAGGGGAAAGTGGAATGTGCAGTCCCTGAGTTCAGAGTGTGGGAATGGTGTTGGTGGAGGAGGAGGGGGGGGAGTGGGGGGAGTACAGTCCTGGTCTGTGGCAGGGAGCAGAGGGGGGGAGGATGAGTAGAGGTTGGAGTGATGGTAGAGCAGGGAGGGAGTTGAGTCTCCTGACAGCCTGGTGGAAGAAGCTGTTCTTTAGTCTGCTCGTTCTGGCCCGGAGACTGCGCAGTCTCCTCCCCGATGGCAGCAGGCTGAAGAGGCTGTGAGACGGATGGGAGGGGTCACCAGTAATCCTGATTGCCTTGCTGGTGATGCGGGTGTTGTAAATGTCTAGGAGGGGGGGTAGAGAGACACCAATGATCCTCTCAGCTGCTCTCACGATGCGCTGCAGGGTCTTGCGGCAGGACACGGTGCAGGCGCCGTACCACACAGTGATGCAGCTTGTCAGGATGCTCTCGATGGTGCCTCTGTAGAACGTGTGCATTATGGGGGGCGGGGCTCCTGCTCTCCTCAGTTTGCGGAGGAAGTACAGGCGCTGTTGGGCTTTTTTGGCCAGTGATGCAATATTGTGGCTCCAGGACAGATCTTCAGAGATGTGCACACCCAGGAACTTGGTGCTGCTCACTTTCTCCACTGCAGCACCGTTGATGGTTAGTGGAGTATGCTGGGTGTGCACTCTCCTGAAGTCCACAATAATCTCCTTGGTCTTCTCCATATTCAGGTGGAGATTGTTTTCTTTGCACCACGTGGCCAGCCTGTTTACCTCACTCCTGTAGATTGTCTCATCGCTGTTGTTGATGGGACCTACCACAGTTGTGTCGTCCACAAACTTAATGAAGAGGTTGGAGCTGAATGATGGAGTGCAGTCATGGGTCAGCAGAGTGAAGAGGGGGCTCAGCACACATCCTTGGGGGGCCCCAGTGTTCAGCGTGATGGTGCCGGAGGTGTTGCTGCCGACCCGAACTGCCTGTGGTCTCCCCGTCAGGAAGTCCAGCAGCCAGTTGCACAGGGAGGTGTTGAGCCCCAGCTGGTCCAGTTTGTGGATGAGCTGCTGGGGGATGATTGTGTTGAAGTCTGAGCTGAAGTCAATGAACAGCATTCTAACGAAGGAGTCTTTAGTCTCCAGGTGGGTGAGGGCTGAGTGGAGGGCAGCGGAGATGGCATCATTGGTCGAGCGGTTTGACCAATATGCAAACTGGAAGGGGTCTAGGGTGGGGGGGAGGGCTGACTTGATGTGCTCCATGACTAGCCGCTCGAAGCACTTCATGAGGATGGGAGTGGGTGGGATCGGACGATAGTCGCTGTAGATGGAGGGAGACGACTTTTTCGGGACCGGGATGACGGTGGTGGCTTTGAGGCACGTGGGGACAACAGCCTGTCTCAGTGAGGAGTTGAAGATGTTGGTAAAGACATCTGTGAGCTCCTCAGCACAGTCTCTCAGGACACGACCAGGAATGTTGTCAGGACCCTGGGCTTTCCATGGGTTTGTCCTTCTGAGGGATCGCCTCACACTATCTGGGGATAGCGTCAACACCTGGTCGACAGGAGGTGGTGGGGTCTTCTGTGCCAGGGTGCTGTTGTCTGCCTCAAAGCGAGCGAAGAAGTCGTTCAGCTGGTCCAAATCTTAAATGTTTAAAAATTGATTTAAATTGATTTATTTTTTACTAATTCTCCTCATATATATTCAGATATTGGTATTTTTTGCAAATGATATGAGCGATCATTGTGTTATAGCCACTATCAGACAAGCTGAGCTCCCAAAAGCAAGGCCACATATTATTTTTAAACGTGATTATAAACATTTCTGTGAGCAGGGTTTTCATCATGATTTATGGCACTTTGATTGGTCCAGGATCTCACTTGTTTAATGATGTAGAGCTGGAAGTACTTTTATAATGCTTTTAGTATTGTTATAAATAAACATGCCCCTCGACGCAAATTTAGAGTGAAGAGTAGAAACAATCCTTGGTTCTCCCCCGAGTTGTCCAGTCCCCTTAAAGCAAGTGATGATGCCTGGGCTAAGGCCAGAAAATCTCAATCCCAGGATGACTGGCTGACATTCAAACAGCACAGAAATTGCTTTACTTCCCTTGTTAAAAAGGCTAAATCAGATTTTTATGTTGATAAAACTACCTGTAACCTGAACGATCCTAAGAAGTTTTGGAAAGTAGTCAAATCTGCATTTGGGGATGAAACCAGAGATAAATTGCCTGCTTGCATAGTAAAAGATGCACATACTTTAGCTGACAAACCAGCCATTCTTAATTATTTTAATGAGCACTTTGTTTCTTCAGGATCTCTATTTGAGTCCTCACATCCACATCAATCAAATGTGCCAGGGGCTTGCCTTCAATCACCACCTACTAATGCTATGACTTCTAGATTTGATCCGACTCCTTTTGATGTAGCTGAGGTCCATAGGGCTCTAGAGCAATTGGATCTAAGTAAATCAGCCAGACCTGATAATCTCGGGCCTTTCTTTTTGAGGTCAGCTGTGAACTTTATAGCAGAACCTTTCTTATGCTCTTCCCGTACTGAAAGGTGGAGATCTCTCTGTAGTTAACAACTATAGGCCACTCTCTAAATTGTGTGTTCTCTCCAAAGTTTTAGAAAAGTTGGTCGGTGAACAACTTAAATGCTTTTTAGATGCTCATTGTCTCCTCTCACGATATCAATCAGGTTTTTGTAAACAGCACAGTACAATAACTGCCGCTGTTAAAGTAGTAAACGACATCATAGAGGCACTAGATGGACAGAAATATTGTGCAGCTCTTTTTATAGACTTGTCAAAGGCATTTGACACAGTCGACCATGTCATCCTGGCAGATAGAATCTACAAGATTGGTTTATACAACCAGGCTGTAAACTGGTTTTCTAATTATTTATCAGATAGAATGCAGTGTCCAGGCCGCTGGGTTTTTGTCCTCTTTCCTCCCTGTTGTAAAGGGCGTGCCTCAAGGTTCCATATTAGGGCCACTGTTGTTCACAATTTCTGTGAGTGATCTTTGTGATAATTTGTCTGACATGGTGTCCCATTTGTATGCTGATTATACACTAATGTATTGCTCATCTTCTTCAGCTTCAGAATCACTTGAGTTGTCGCAGTCAGCTTTTAACACTGTTAACCTCCGTTTGACTCAGATCAAGTTAGTGCTGAATGCAGATAAATCAAAGACCATGCTATTTTCTAATGGCAAACAGCTTCCATCTCACTTTCCTAGGTTGTCAACTGTTCATGGGGTTGAAATTGAAATGGTCACCTCTTATAAATACTTAGGCATTCTAATTGATGAGAATCTGTCCTTTAAACTGCACATCAATAAACTTGTTTCTAAGCTGAAATTGAAATTGGGTTTCTTTTTTAGAAATAAATCATGTTTTTCATTGCAAGTCAGAAAACATTTGATCACCACAACACTTTTACCTTTGTTGGATTATGGAGACCTGCTAAAGAAATTGGATTTTGTATACCACTGGCTGCAGCTATCGTGTGCATCATTGTTCCTTATATGCCGTCACACATTGTCCTTCTTTGTATGTCCGTAGACTCTCTCACTGGCTGACTTTTATTTATAAATCCATTCTTGGACTTCTGCCTACATATTTGTGTTTACACATGTGTAGCAACCGCAGACGATATTGTAGCTCTGTGGGAATTCAAGACAATTATAAAAAACAGAGAAATAAGCTCAATAGGTTCTTGTGATTGCACTGTGTAATCGTGTAAATCCCACTCTTCTTTTCCTGCAGTGTGTGATCGTATTTTACTTGTGTGCTTGGAGTAACATTCTGTGTTTGTGCTGCCGTCTTGGCCAGGTCACTCTTGAAAAAGAGTTTTAAATCTCAATGAGTTTTTTAAACTGGTTAAATAAAGGAAAATAAAAATAAATTGAAATTCTTGACTCATTAATGACCTTAAACAAGCTTCTTCTATAATTACTGGACTTTACTGGAATACATGACAATGTATCTTCAACACGTGATGTTTTAAGATGAATTACATCCAAAGACGACATATAAAAAAAATATTGTGGGGCCCAGGATTCAACCCTGTGGTACACCATTCCATGACTGATATTAAATATTTGACTCTAACATTGTTTTTCTCATTGTAAAACTATAAACACCTCACAGTCAGATTCTCTGTCATATGAAAGAAACATCATCACAAACACTGAGGTGTAGAAGAAATGTATCCAATGATAGAAATGCCTAACCCGAGAACTGGGGATGAGCAGGATGCAACAATTAGAGTGTATAGAGCATGGACAGAGTTTAAAGAACAATTTAACAGTTTCCAACTGAACACCTTAGAGACAGAAACAGTACTTAGATGCATTGTAAAGCAAGATTGGTGTTTGGTTAAGAAGCACTTACAAACTACGACTGATCATGCAGTAAATGCAGAAAATTTACTGAGAGAAAAGAAAGCCAAGAAAGGTGGAATAAAAAAGGTAAGTAAAGTATTTGTCATAAATAATGGTGATGATGAAAACTATGCTAATACATTTACTGATGTGTATTTCAGAGGCAATGTTAACCGTGGAGGCTGGAGGGGGAGAGGCAGAGGAGCAGGACGGGGAGGACGGAGATTTGGAGATGAGAGCTGCTACAACTGTGGCAAATTTGGACATTGGGCTCGAGACTGTCCCACTCCAAAGGGCAGGGGTCAAGGAGGCTGGCGGGGAAGAGGAGGAGGAGGAAGAGGGGGACCCAGACGAGTTGATGATTCATCGGCATGACTAGTCAATAAACCAGGTCATGCACTCACACACACACATACATACCAGGACACAGAAGATGAGGAGAAAGAAGAAGTATGTTCAACAGAAAACACAGAAGTATTTTTGAGTATGAACCAAAAGCCATAGTCACCCTGTTGGTTAATAATCATAAAACTTGTTTTCTATGCGATACTGAAGCATGCAGAATAATCATTGGAGAAGATGAATGCGGTAGTAAATTGCCACTTCAACACGGTAATGGTATGAAGGCGATATGTGCAACAGGACACATAGTCACCAAGCCACTTAGTCGACCTGTGTCGATTACTGATCTGAGACCAAAATAATTTCCTCAAGGTGTTCCAGATGAGTTTTAAACCAGAAATCAGGACGCTGCAGGGTTTGTATCACTCCTGGCTTGGTGGGTAACTGTTAATAAAAACGTGGATTGGATAAAAATGTGTATTATAATCAACAGAGATTTTTGAATTTCACTAAGGAAGCAATTGGAGGCATACATCAAGAGTTAGATAAGACTAGTTTAATGGCATGGCAGAATAGGATGGCTTTAGACATGATGTTGCTGAAAAGGGAGGAGTACTGTAGAATGTAGAATGTTTGGAGATATGTGTTGTACATTTATTCCTAATAATACAGCACCTGATGGCAGTATCACTAAGGCATTGGATGGATTAATCACCCTATCACCCTATTCAGTTAGCTGAAATATCTGTAGCTGTGATGATTGCTATTCTAATCACTTGTGGATTTTGTATTTCCTGTTTGAGAGGACTGTTACAGTGACTCAGTGACACCGCTTTGACCAAAACAACTATGCTGTATGAAAGAGTCCCCACCACCGATGACCACCGAGAGGACTATGAGGATGCAGCACCAGAAAATGTTACATCTGATTTGACAAATGATGATCTATATGGTAACCTGTTTGATGAAGATAAGAACACCATGGTTTAAGGGACAATTGCTTTTTATTCTATTGATTATAATGATACTACAGGAAATCCAGCTGAAGTTGTAGTGTTCTGAATTGGTCCCCATTTAATTCGTTTTGGGGTAACAATATAATCAAAATGTTTTTGAATGTATGCTTTTATGCCTTGTCAAATGGAGTACCTGCGTGTGGTTGCCGGGGCAGCGGGACCGTGAGAGAGTTTCCCTATCTAGAAGGAAAATGGATAATTAGAATGTTTTGAACTGCTCGATAGGGTTTTCACTCTCACACTCCTTGTGAGAGCGATACCTTGTGTTTCCTCCAAGACAGGAAGTCTTCACTTTGTAACTGGTCGGTGTGTTGCTTTGTGAATGCTCCTCTTGTACAAGATTAAACCCTTGTTTGGATTTTGAGCTGACTCCGATCTCCTTCCTCCAGATCTCAATTATTTTAACAGGGCCATCTGATCAATTTCTTATAGATTCTTTCTTCTAAAGTTCAGGTTCAAGTTAAAAAGGATCTGAACTGGATCATAAGAAACCACTGAGGTGTAACAGTGTGTGACTCCCTCTAGTGGATGTAGTGTTTTTGTACAGAGTTGTGGTGTTTCCTGTCACTGTGGGCCTCACAGCACAGTAGTAAACAGCAGAGTCTGTCACTGCAGCTGAGATGATATGAAGTTTGACTTGCCGTTTGTCGTCAGACACTTGAGTGAAGAACCTTCTTTTTGATGTTAGAGAATCTGCTGTTTTGGTAAAATTAGAGCCTGAGATGTACATGAGGAACTCTGGTGGTTTTCCTGGATGTTGTCGATACCAGAAGAAATGATCACTAGCTGTCATTGTTGTGTGATATCTGTAGGACAGAGAAACAGACGTGCGTTCTGAAGTGAACTCTTCAGTCTTGACTGGAGTCAGTTCTTCACAGTTGATGCCTGAAGGAGAAAATAATGATGTCAAAGACAATTCACATTCACATGTTATTGGAATGAAAACTTTTTGTGTCTTATAATGTAACAAACCTGTTAGAGTATTAAGAAGCAGCAGAGAAAATACAGAGTGATGCAGTGACAGCATGTTGAATAAAGGTCATGTTGATGGTTTGTATCTTGAACTCTGCAGAATATGGAACCTCCTCTCTCAGTAACAACTCAGTTCAGTAACAACTCAGCTCCTCCCTGAATCTCTGCGTCTCCTCTTAGATGTGTATTTTCTCTTCTCTCTGTTAGACTTCCTCCTGCTTCACACTGACTGCAGCATTTAGTTCAAGCTGAAGGTGGACCGTCTTTAGTCTGTTTTTGGAATAATTGTGTTTTTGGACATTTTCGACAAAAAACACAGAGTCATCAGCAAACATGTGCATCTAAACATCAGGACACACAGCAGTCAAATCCCTTGTGGGACAGCAGTGGACAAACAAATGGAGTGTGATTAAAGATCATGAATCTGAACAGACTGAGATCAGTTAGAGAGAAATGATTCTACTCATTAAAACATTAGCAGAAAAATTTACTTTTTATTTTTTGTGTATTCTTTTTATTGCCAAGTATACATTGGGTAGAATGGTTAGTCATAAAGCAATCATACTTTTACATAAAACAAGTTCGAACAAGCAAACACGGCAGCATCATTGTAACGGTGCGGCTGCCCGTTACCGTGGTGCACGGAGTCACTTAAGCGCTCTAAGCGGGGGAAACGCTGGGGTGGTGAGGGACAGCGGTCGCGCTGTGGAGAGATCAGTGTCCTGGCAACGGGATGCCGCAGCAACACGGATTGGGAGTCTGAAAGAGGATTCGTGTTAGCTGTTCAAACAAAACTCACCGGCATGTAGTGGCGTTGGTTCCGGACTGCTGGCAAAAGACTGGAGGCAAAGAGTGGGTGGAGTGGCTCAGTGGTTAAGACCGGTACTCTGTGTGCGAAAGACATCATGGTCGCAATGGTCACAAGTTCGAATCCACCCCTGGCTGATTGTACTCAATGCCATTGTAAGTCGCTTTGGATAAAAGCGTCTGCTAAATGACATGTAATGTAATGTAATGTAAAAAGAGTGACGAACATTTAAAGGTGGGGTGAGGTGCGTCACAGAGAAGAGCGCGCCAACTGAAGAAGGACTAGAGGGGTGTTTGGGGAATTATAATGTGTACGAGTGGACGATGTGGACGAGCTCAACAGAGGGAGCAGTAGCGGAGCTGGCAGGTCTCATGAATGTGCTATTGCAATCCCAAGAGGCGCGTGAGGAAAGATGGGAGAAAGCTGTACAGTCCCAGGACCAGCGTTGGAAAATAATGCAACACCAATTCCAGCAACTCCAAAGCCAGGTGGGAGAACATCGGGAAGGCAGCGAGCTATCAAGAGCCAATCAGCAGGGGCAGAGGGCCACGGGGAGCGGAGCTTCAAAGAACCAAAGCTTCACCCGCTGACCAAAGATGACGACATAGAGCACTTCCTGACTACATTCGAGAGGATGGCAGTGGTGTGCAGATGGCCAGAGGCGCCATGGGCCATTAGACTGGTGCCTCCCCTGACTGGAAAGGCACGCAGTGCATTCGTGGCTATGAACCGAGATGACACAGATGACTACACCTCGGTGAAGGAGGCTATCCTGAGGAAGTACAACATCCGAGCTGATACTTACCGCCAAAGGTTTCGCTCAGCAGAAATCTTTCCTGATGAGACACCAAGAGAACTCTATGTCCGACTGAAAGAACTTTTTATGAAGTGGATTAGAACAGAAGAGCACTCAGTACAGCAAATTTGTGAGATAATCATTCTCGAACAATTTATGGACATGATGAGGCCAGACATGGCTATCTGGATCCGGGAACATGACCCAAAGACTGCTGAGGACGCAGCCAAGTTGGCAGAAGTGTTCCACTCTGCGTGACAGGGCATCAGAGGTCCCAGCACCATCCAGTGGAGTACAAATAAGTCTGATGGGGGCGGTGAGAGTCGTGGTCAGGTACAAGATAGACCTACTTTTAACAGACGGCTAGATAGAACTAGACAGGTGGTTAGGTGTTACCATTGTGGGGAGAGGGGACACACTAAACCAAACTGTCAAGCCAGAAATACCCAGAACACTGCCATCTGTTATGCACCTAGGCCACACGCACCACATGCACAGCAGACACTGAAGAACACGGGACTTTTGGTCCAAGTTCTTATTAATGGGTAATGTGTGCAGGCATTAGTGGATACGGGTAGCTCACAAACCCTGATCCATGAAAGTCTGGTCTCTGAGGAGGAGTGTAGGCCTCAGGCCCCGGTTAGTATTTATATGGCTTTATTAATAAACTTAACATATATACAAATACATTTTAAATAAAAAAAGACCCATTTTAATTTGTGAAAAAACACAAAATCTAAAATATAATCTGTGGCAGTGGGGCTTGGTTAGAGCGACGGCTGCTGGAGGAAAGGAAGGAGTGGCTCAGCCGGTGATCAGACAGCTGGACAGAATCAGGTAATTAGTCAGCTATATAAGCATGTTTGTAACCTGGTTCTGATCTCTTGCAGTAGGCTGGGTCCTCACGCGGACACACAGAGACAGAGAGAGAGAGAGAGAGAGAGAGAGACGGAGAGACACAGAGACACAGAGAGTGAGGGCAGCGCAGCGCAGCAGAGCGCTGACATCGCGGCCACAGCCGACTGCCTTTGTTTTATTTGGTTAAGTGTTTTCAGTTGAAAATAAACTGGTATATTTGCTCCCTCAACGCCGCCTCCTCGTCCTTCCCGAACCCCAGTGAGTGGGAAAAGCTCACAGTGGCACCTGAACAGGGACACATGGAAGGACAATCTCCGCTGTCGCTGGCCCTTCAGCACCTCGCTGCGATGCAGGAGAGCACCACCTCGCTGCAGCAGCAGCAGTCCCAGCTCCTCGCGGACATTGCGGCGTCACAGCGGGACGATCGTGCTCTCCTGCGGGAGCTGCTGCAACGCCCGGCTGCCCACGGCGCCGACCCGGAGCCCGGTCGAGGACGGTCTCCGGCCGTCGCCCTGCAGCGGATGACTGCGGAAGATGACCCGGAGGCATACCTGGACATCTTCGAGGGCACGGCGGAGGCGTGTGGGTGGCCGGAGGAGGAGAGAGCGATTCGGCTTCTTCCCCTGCTCACCGGCGTGGCGCAGCTGGCCGCGCACAGCCTGCCGGCGGCCGCGCGCCACGACTACACACAGCTGAGGAGAGTCATCCTGGACCGGCTGGGCAGTACGTCGGAGGGACACCGGCGGCGGTTCAGGGGGCTTTTCTTTGAAGAAGCCGGGCGCCCCTTTGCATACGCGCAGCAGCTCCTGGACGCAGCGAGGCGCTGGCTCCAGCCGGGGACCCACTCCGCTGAGGACGTCGTTGGACAGGTGGCGCTGGAGCAGTTCATCGCTGGGTTACCATCGTCCACAGCCAATTGGGTCCAGTGCCACCGCCCGGCCAACATCGAGGCAGCGATCGTCCTCGCGGAGGACCATCTCTCTCTTCCCCGGCGGAGCATGAGGGAGGAGACCAGGCCAGCGACGATCCCTGCCAGCCGTCCCACTCCAGCCCCGAGGAGGAGGTTCCCAGCGGCATCGGCTCCTGCACCACACCCACACACACACACACACACACACACACAGCCGGAGCATACATCGCTCCGGTCGTCTAATTACCCTCTGCCGTCTTTCCCTCAGGGCCCAGCCTACGCGTCTGATCACCTGGCACCCCGGGGGGCTCCTCAGACGCCAGGGCAGGTGTGCTGGCGGTGTGGGCAGCCCGGCGACATCAGAGCGGAGTGCACGCTCATGGAAGTGGGGCAAGTGGTTCGGGTTGCCGGGCCGCCGGCCCCCTCCCCCGGTTCGGAAGGGACGTACCGTATACCGGTATGTATACAAGGGGGTACACATCAAGCTCTGCTGGATTCTGGTTGTGAACAGACCATGATCCATCAGCGCTTGGTTCGACCGGGGGCATTGTTAGAGGCATCGTGGGTGAGGGTGAGGTGTGTGCATGGGGATATTCACGATTATCCGGTGGTGGCTCTGGAAATTTATTTTAAAGGGAAAAAACATAGAGTAAAGGCTGGAGTTAGTACTCGCCTCACGCACCCTCTAATTTTGGGAACAAATTGGCCGGGGTTTACGAGCTTAGCAGGGGAAACCATGAGGGTGCGGTCACGTAAGTCAGGGAAATGTGAGTTATGTGCTGTCCTTAGTGGTGAGGCGGAGGTGCCGCATCCCGACGCTGCTGGGGGGGGGGCACAGATGGCGCCCATGGAAGATTTTCCCTTAGCACAGTCTCGGGATGAGACCCTCCGCCACGCCTTTGACCAAGTGATGGAAATTGATGGTTGTCCGGTTCACCCTAACGCAGCACTCTCTCACCCCTACTTTGTTGTCGTTAAAGACCGTTTATACAGAGTGAGTCGTGACGCTCGAACAGGGGAAGAGCTCTCCCAGTTGTTAGTCCCAAAAAGCCGCCGAGAAACGATTTTCCAGGCGGCTCACCACAACCCCATGGCGGGTCACCTCGGATATGATAAGACACTGAACCGGATCATGGCCCGATTTTACTGGCCGGGCATTCGAGCGGATGTAAGTCAGTGGTGTGCATCCTGCCGCGAATGTCAATTAGTCAACCCTCCGGCCACCCCAAAAGCGCCCTTGCGCCCATTACCATTGATGGAGGTCCCTTTTGATAGACTTGCCATGGACCTCATCGGGCCATTAGACCGGAGCGCACGGGGATATCGCTTTGTATTAGTTCTAGTGGACTATGCAACGCGATATCCCGAGGCAGTACCCTTGCGCAACATCTCGGCGAAGAGTGTTGCACAGGCACTGTTTCAGGTCATCTCCCGAGTTGGGATCCCGAAAGAGATCCTGACTGACCAGGGCACATCGTTTATGTCACGTACACTACGCGAGCTATACGAATTACTGGGCGTCCGCTCAATCCGGACTAGTGTGTACCATCCCCAGACTGATGGCCTGGTGGAGCGGTTTAACAAAACGCTAAAGAACATGATTCGTAAGTTCGTACACGAGGATAGTCGTAATTGGGATAAATGGTTGGACCCTCTGTTGTTTGCAGTGCGGGAGGTGCCCCAGGCCTCCACGGGTTTTTCGCCCTTTGAACTCCTGTTCGGCAGAAAACCTCGGGGTGTCTTGGACCTGGTTAAGGAAAACTGGGAGGCGGGTCCAAGCACCAGTAAAAATGAGGTACAGCACGTACTGGACCTGCGAGCAAAACTCCATTCACTGGGTCAGTTATCACGGCAGAATTTGCTCCAGGCCCAGGAACGTCAACAGCGGCTGTACAACAGAGGGGCTAAACTTAGACAGTTTTCACCGGGAGATAAAGTGCTTCTATTGCTACCATCGTCTAGCTCCAAATTACTCGCCAAGTGGCAAGGGCCCTTTGTGGTCACACGGCGGGTGGGGGAGGTTGACTATGAGGTTGTGCGTTCTGACAGGGGTGGAGCAACACAGATTTACCACCTTAACCTTCTCAAAGCCTGGAGGGAGGTGGCGTCTGTTTCTCTGGCCACCACGGTGATTGAGAGAGATGAGCTGGGACCGGAGGTGACTAAATCAAACAGGTCGGCGCCGGTCCCCGTTGACGTTCATCTCTCGCCGGGCCAGAGAGCAGACGTGGCCTCGTTGCAGCGGCAGTTTGCCGACGTGTTCTCTCCCCTGCCAGGACGCACAAACCTCATACACCACCACATAGAGACTTCCCCGGGTGTGACAGTGCGTTCACGACCCTATCGCCTGCCGGAGCATAAGAGGAAAACTGTTCAGGCAGAACTTCAGGCTATGTTAGAGATGGGAGTAATAGAAGAGTCCAACAGTGACTGGTGTTGCCCCATTGTTCTTGTTCGCAAGTCTGATGGGTCAATACGGTTCTGTGTGGACTACCGTAGAGTCAACGAGGTGTCCAAATTCGATGCCTATCCAATGCCCCGGGTCGACGAACTCCTGGATCGGCTGGGCACGGCTCGCTTTTTTACGACACTGGATTTGACCAAGGGCTACTGGCAGATTCCCTTGTCGCTAGAGTCCAGGGAAAAAACGGCCTTCTCCACTCCGTATGGTTTGTACCAATTTGTCACGCTTCCATTTGGGTTGTTCGGGGCCCCAGCCACGTTCCAGCGCCTCATGGACCGGGTGCTGCGGCCTCACTCTGCATATGCTGCGGCCTACTTGGATGATGTCATCATTCATAGTGAGACCTGGGAGCAGCATATGCAGCAGGTGGGAGCAGTGCTGGAGTCCCTGAGGAGGGCGGGGCTCACGGCCAATCCAGGGAAGTGTGCAGTTGGACGGAGGGAGGTACGGTATTTGGGGTACCACTTGGGGGGAGGGCAGGTGCGGCCACAGATACAAAAGACCGCAGCGGTTGCAGCCTGCCCAAGACCCAAGACCAAAAAAGAGGTTAGGAGGTTTCTGGGGCTGGCCGGTTACTATAGGAGGTTCATTCCGGCCTTCTCGGAGCTGACCAGCCCCCTAACCGACCTGACCCGAAAAGGTGCCTCAGATCCGGTCCAGTGGACGGAGCCGTGTCAGCTGGCGTTTGAGAGGGTTAAGCAAGCCCTCTGTGGGGAGCCACTTTTGTACACACCTAACTTTTCTCTCCCTTTCATCCTGCAGACCGACGCCTCGAACAGCGGGCTGGGGGCCGTTTTGTCCCAGGAGGTGGAGGGGGTCGACCGCCCCGTACTGTACATTAGCCGGAAGCTAGCTCAGCGGGAGGTGAGCTACAGTACGGTGGAGAAAGAGTGTCTCGCCATACGGTGGGCGGTCGGTGCCCTCCGCTACTATCTCCTGGGGCGCCCATTCACCCTCTGGTCGGACCATGCCCCGCTCCAATGGCTCCACCGCATGAAAGATGCCAACGCGCGGATCACTCGCTGGTATCTGGCTTTACAGCCTTTCCGGTTCAAGGTGATCCATAGGCCGGGGAACCGCATGGCCGTGGCCGACTTTCTCTCCCGCTCTGCGGAGGGGGGGGGGAGTGGGCTTGCGGCCGGCGAGGTCCCGGCCTAAGTCGGGCGGTGGGGGTATGTGGCAGTGGGGCTTGGTTAGAGCGACGGCTGCTGGAGGAAAGGAAGGAGTGGCTCAGCCGGTGATCAGACAGCTAGACAGAATCAGGTAATTAGTCAGCTATATAAGCATGTTTGTAACCTGGTTCTGATCTCTTGCAGTAGGCTGGGTCCTCACGCGGACACACAGAGACAGACAGAGAGAGAGAGAGAGAGAGAGAGAGAGAGACGGAGAGACACAGAGACACAGAGAGTGAGGGCAGCGCAGCGCAGCAGAGCGCTGACATCGCGGCCACAGCCGACTGCCTTTGTTTTATTTGGTTAAGTGTTTTCAGTTGAAAATAAACTGGTATATTTGCTCCCTCAACGCCGCCTCCTCGTCCTTCCCGAACCCCAGTGAGTGGGAAAAGCTCACATAATCTAAATATACTTACTCAACAAAATATAACTTAAAATGTGCAAAACAAAAAGAAAAAGCAGCATCCAGGTGAGGTTTTAGGGATGATTGGCATTCAAAAAAACCAATGGCCTCAGCTTTGAGGGGGTGATCCTGTTTCTCCTTTCTGTTATAATCTGCCCTGTTTTGGAGAAGATTCTTTCTGAGGGGACATATGTTGCTACTATGCACAGTCTACGTGCCACCACATGTGAAAGACGTTTTCCTGCTGTTACTCATCTTCGGCTCTAATACGGCTCTCGTTCGCGACCGACCCATCACTAGAATGGATGCAAGCATTGTGAAGCTGCTATAAAATAAGGGGTCCTATGTTAAAATGTAACTTGACCTGTTAAGATGTTTTTGATCAAAATAGCTTTTGATTTCAATAAATATGACCTCCTAATTGCAAATTCAACCATTTTCATTTTCAGTTAACCTCTCTCAAGTCCTTCAGGAATTTTAAGACTGGCATTTTTATATCTAAGTTTCTCCATACATAGGGTGTCACTAAGCTCCCTCATCCACATTTCAAATGAAGGTACATTATCTGACTCACAATGTCTTAAAATAAGCCTTGTAGCCAAAATAGCACCAAAACACAAAGACTGTTGTATAGACTTTGTGAGTACTGAGTCGCAGCACCCGCCAATCTCAGAATGGCCACCAAGGGGCAAGGTTCACACTTTAAATGCCTTTGAGTAAAAATCAAAAATTAAAGACCAGAATGAGTGAAGACTGGGACACGTCCACAGTTGATGAGTAAGTGTTCCAACTTGATTGCTGCATTTGTTACACAAGGCTGAAACATTAGGATACATCTTGTTAACTTGTAGCTTTGTGTAGTGTAATCTATGTAATATTTTGAACTGAATTAGTTTATGCCTTATATTAATTGAGCATTGATGAATATTCAAAAGACATCTTCCCCAGTATTCTTTTGAGAGGGGCACTCCCAGTTAAGACTCCCATGTAGACCTTTATTTATCAGACTGAAGAGTGTCTGATATAGACTTGATATTGCTCCTTTTTTACCTGCCGTAATTCTAATTATTCTTTCAAGTGTAGGGTGTTGTGGTATATCTGATAGAGTTGATTCATGGGTCTTTATAAAATTTCTGATTTGTAGATAACGGAAAAAATGCGAGACTGGTAGATTATATTTCATTTTCATTTGTTCACAAGACATCAGGTGTCCTCTCTGATACAGATCGCTCGGAGATCTCACTCCCTTCTCTCTCCATTGAGCAAACACTGGGTCTGCAGCAGAAGGCTTGAAAGCATGATTGTTACAAATTGCCGTATTTAATATGATTCCAATTTTTTATTGAGTTATGTATCATAAATTTATGTATCATAAATTTGATGGGACTGTTCAATAAGGTTAGAAGTGAGGTCCTTTCACATGCTGCTTGCTCTAAAGAAAGCCAGGCAGGGGATGATTTGGTTGTGCCTTCAACAAAGCGCGGACTCCTCCAGAAAGCCAGAATGTTAAGATGTGCTGCCCAATAGTAACATTTGAAGTCTGGTCGGCCGAAGCCACCCTCTTGTTTAAATTTACAAAGGTGCTTTTTGTTTATACGTGGTAATTTGTTTTGTCAAAGAAAAGGAATCACAATTGAGTCCAATTTTCTGAAGTATACTTGTGGAATGTGAGATGGTATTGATTGGAAAATATATAGGAAACGTGGGAGAACTAACATTTTGATTGCATTAATCCTCTCTACCAGAGATAGTGGAAGGGTTGTCCAGAATTCAATATTTTTTTCACTTTTTTTTTCACCAGTTTTCCTCAAGTAGCAGATCAGGTTTCCTGATGACACCCCATGATACGTGAATCTGTCCCTGGTAATTCAGCGTGGTACTGTTCTGATTTAAATGTACTGGCATTAATTCACTTTTATCCCAGTTAATGTGAAATCCTGAAAGGGAGCCGGAATGGTTAAATAGTTCCATGATCAATGGAATGGACTCTTTTGGGTTTGACACATATAAGAATATATCATCTGCATAAAGCGACAGATGGTGTTGTTGCCCTTTAATAGAGAAAGGTGAGATCCTGGAGTGCTGGCATATTTTTGCGTTTAGCGTTTCTACAACCAGGTCAAAAAGGTAGGGGGACATGGGATCTCCCTGCCTAGTTCCACGGAGTAGTGGGAATTCAGAAGAGACATTGTGGTTTGTAATAACACTTGCAGTAGGATGAGCATACAAAATCCGTATCCAGTCTGTAAATATCTTCCCAAAGCCAAATGCTTTTAAGGCCTCAAACATGAACGGCCACTGGGCCTTTTGATATTACAACTGTTTCTGTGTCATGCTTACAGTAAAGTATGTTGAATAAATGTCTTAAATTAAAAAAAAAATATGCCTATTATATATATAAAATCGTCGCATCGTCGGTGTGTTCACCGCTAGCGTTAGCCCCACAGTTAGCGCTGTCTGTGGGTTGTTTCTCGGTTCCTTTGTTTTTGGTAGTTTTCTCCATTGTTCCGTTAAGTGTCTCCAACTTAACAAAGCGGAGCCTCACTCAAACACGTATCTCATCTCGCGCCCTAAGTGGTTCCCCCTGTTTATAGATTAAATACAAGAACTTTGTGAATCACTTTATCAAAATCAAGAAACACAGAACCAACAAAATCCCCTTAAACCTTTAACCCACAGAGATTTGTTTGTTTTCTAACAATTAGTTTTTTAATGTTATTTGAATGTAAAAGAAAACATGTTCAGTTTAAGGAGAAACCACAGTTTTGATTTGTATTTAAGATAAGATAAGATGGTCCTTTATTTGTCCCACAGTGGGGACATTTGCATTGTTACAGCGGCAAGACAGTAAAGATAAAGATAATAAATAATAAACATGCATTACCAAAAAAGGAAATTACAATATAAGATATTAACACTTAGACTATAAAAAATAGTTAAAAATAGAATGTAGAATGTACATTATAGACAGCAGAATACACACAGTATGGACTTGATATTTACAGTATAAATATGTATAGGTATATTGCACTTGTGAAAAGTTACAGTATATTGCACGTGGAAGGGAGGAAGGAATGAGGAGCCTGGTTATGGTGTGGTCCACTGCGAGCTGTGTTTATTATTTCACAACTTTATTTAGCTGATAATTAAATGATTTGTGTTGAACTCAAATTGAATCAACTTTAAAAAAGGTTTTATTTCACCTTGTTTGTATAATTTTAGGGGCGAGTAAAACAAAAAAAAACTCATTAATGTTGGAACAATTGACCTGAAACAAGCTTCTTCCATAATTACTGGACCTTACTGGAATACATGATGATGTATCTTCAACACATGTGATGTTTTAAGAAGAATTACATCCAATAAAAATATTGTAGGGCCCAGGATTGAACCCTGAGGTAAACCATAAGAAATCAGAGCTTTAGAAAACAATATTAAAAAAGCTAAAAGAGAACAGAAAATATTACAATACAATGTTATATTTCCAACCAGTTCATGGACACATTTATCACATTGTATAATCTGTTTTTAATACTTTCTGTAAATGATTCCATGACTGATATTAAATATTTGATAAAAACCTAACAGTCAGATTCTCTGTCATATGAAAGAAACATCATCACAAACACTGAGGTGTAACAGTGTGTGACTCCCTCTAGTGGATGTTGTGTTTTTGTACAGAGTTGTGGTGTTTCCTGTCACTGTGGGCCTCACAGCACAGTAGTAAACAGCAGAGTCTGTCACTGCAGCTGAGTTGATCTGCAGATTTATTTTTCTCTGGTCATCACTCACTGTAACAGACAGTCCAGAGACTGGAACACTGAGTGTTTTTCCTGTTCCTAAATGAGACATGAGGAACTCTGGTGATTTTCCTGGATGTTGTCGATACCAGAAGAAATAATCACCAGCAGCTGCAGATTTGTGATATTTGTAGGACAGAGAGACAGACGTGTGTTCTGAAGTGAACTCTTCAGTCTTGACTGGAGTCAGTTCTTCACAGTTGATGCCTGAAGGAGAAAATAATGTTGTCAAAGACAATTCACATTCACATGTTATTGGAATAAAAACGTTTTGTGTCTTATAATGTAACAAACCTGTTAGAGTGTTAAGAAGCAGCAGAGAAAATGCAGAGTGATGCAGTGACAGCATGTTGAATAAAGGTCATGTTAATGGTTTGTATCTTGAACTCTGCTGAATATGGAAGCTCCTCTCTCCTCTATAGTTCAGTAACAACTCAGCTCCTCCCTGAATCTCTGCGTCTCCTCTTAGATGTGTATTTTCTCTTCTCTCTGTGACACTTCCTCCTGCTTCACACTGACTGCAGCATTTAGTTCAAGCTGAAGGTGGACCGTCTTTAGTCTGTTTTTGGAATAATTGTGTTTTTGGACATTTTCCACATAAAACACAGAGTCATCAGCAAACATCAGGATACACAGCTGTCAAATCAATAAAGTATAAACTAAATCAAAGTGGGCCCAGTATGGACACCAGTGAACAAACAAATGGTGTTTGATTGAAGATCATGTATCTGAACAGACTGAGATCAGTTGGAGAGAAATGATTCTATTCATTTACGAACATTTCAACAACGATTCGTTCAATATGAACTAATCTTTTGTATGACTCGGAGTAATGAGTCATCTCAGTGAGTGATTCGTTCATTTTCATGCAGTACCTTCCTTCGTCACATGGAAGACAGTTGCATAAGCTCAGCAGGACAGGAAACAGAAATGATTAGTTCAGGATTCACTCAACTGAGTGTCCGTCCTCAGGTCACGTGACAGCTACCTCGTCACCGTTGTGCTGTTAAACAACAATGGCAGGGAGGATACAGGACACAAGTCACTTTATTGAGGTGTGTATTTGCTTTCCTAGGTTTTCATATGGTTCGAATTGCTTGTGGCATTTTGTTTATTATACTTTGTTAGCTGAAGCAAACGATGTTGCCTTCAGTGTTAAGTGTTTGAGAACCGCGGTCTTTTTTACCACGCCCACAAGAGGGCTACAGCGCCACCCGCTGTAAAAGGAAAACGAAATGACTCAAAAAAGATTAATTCAATTTACTGTCCGAGAGTAAAGGATCCGAGTCAGTAAAAAGAGTCGAACTTCCCATCACTATGTGTGATAAGAAAAAGCTACACAAGGATATTAAGAATAACCCGATTATATACAACACAATTAGAGTGTGGCAGGAAATCTGTAAATACCTAGACAGAGGAAGTTATGCCTCATTCTTAACTCCTAGAGGAACCTGGATTTCCCCCAGGTCTCCATCACGATATTTTTGACATGGCGTGATTGGAGATCTGTACCACAATAGGATATTTATGACTTTCCAACAACTGCAGTGCAAATTTATTATCCGTAAAAAACACCATTATGGTTTCCTCCAGCTAAGGCACTTTGTTGCATTTAAGACCTCATCCTCTCCTGATCTAGTACTGTACAGTGATGTAGAGAGGTTTTTTAAGTTCCAAAAGAGGCCTTACCGGTTTTATCTCTTCCTTCTGTTCACTGCTATACTCTCTTAGTCTGGGTGATATTACAAAAATTGCACGGAAGTGGGAGAAAGATCTCGATTCAGAGTATATAGCCTTCTCTCACCTGCAGAACATTATGAAAATTAGAAACATTCTGTCCTTACAGGATGCTGAAAAACTAGTTCATGCTTTTGTTACATCTAGATTAGATTACTGCAACTCTTTATTATCAGGATGTTCCAACAAGTCTGTTAGAACCCTTCAGTTAATTCAAAATGCTGCAGCACTCCAGTGTTAGCTTCTCTACACTGGCTCCCCGTACAGTTTAGAATTCAATTTAAAATTCTCCTCCTCACGTACAAAGCACTTAATGGTCAGGTCCCTTCATACCTGAAAGACCTAGTCTTACCTTATCACCCTAACAGACCACATATTCAGGTTTACTTGTGGTTCCCAGAGTCTGTAAGAGCAGAATGGGAGGCAGAGCCTTCAGTTACCAGGTTCCTCCTCCTCTGTGGAACCAGCTCCCAATGACGGTTCAGGAGGCGGAGCCTCTCACACTTGCACACTCACTCTCTCACACTCAGGGTATGAATATGACTTTTTATATGTCATTAACCTTGTTCTTTCTCTCCCTAGTTTGTGTCTTTCCTTCCTTTCCTCTCTCTCTCTCTCTCTCTCTCTCTCTCTCTCTCTCTCTCTCTCGCTCTCTCTCTGTGTCCTCATCTTGCAGGTTGCAGGATCCAGATCCAGTCTCAGGGCTAATATTATTATTATCATACATATCATCACCATTATTAATATGCTATAATTAAAGTCAGTATCACTATATGTCATCATAGTTGTATAAACATGTCATCACTGACTCTAACTGTCCTGCATAAACTTATAACTTGATAAAGTTGTTGTGTATCTGCTCTTGGTCTCTGTCTTCTGTCTCTACCTCATCTCCCTCTTGTTATTTCTCTCCCCCACCTCTCCTCTGTCCCCCATTTTCCTTTCATCCCAAATGGTCGAGGCAGATGCTGCACATCTGTGTGTCTGGTTCTGTCAGAGATTTTTTCTTCTGTTAAAAGGGACTTTTGAACTATGTTCAGTTGTGTTTCATTGTGTGAACTGTTGGGTTTTTCTGCTCTCCATGATGTTGTCTATGTACAGTGCCTTGAGATAATGTATATTATGTGAATTTGGCGCTATACAAATAAAATTGAATTGAAAATCCCCGCTGATAATGAGATGTGTCCTTGAAATAACTGGGATCAGGCTAAACATTAACTGGGAATATTCATATTCAAATGATGAATAAAGAACCTTAGGACACAGTCTTTAGTTCCTCTACTGATGCCACCATCTAATCCGTGTTAAATGCGCATATAAATATGAACAGCACCACAAGAAATGGGGAGAGGTTCTAACCCTGTCGTCGGCTCAGCAAGAGAGTCATTGCATGTCTTATCTTATTAAACCATATGTGAAAGGAATATCTTATAACACACTAAAAATTATAACATTAATTGTAGCTTTAAATGTAAACAAAACGCCAGCAAATGCCATGACTTCTGGTCACCTGTTGAAGTCCTCAGTTTCAGTTTGTCTCAGGGAATGAGATGTTCACAATATCTGGACCAGTGTAATGGGGGGTCTCACCATCATCTCATTCTGATGACCTGAAATGACGGATTGTGTATTGGCATGCTTCTTCTGGATCTGTGAAGAGCCTCTCTGACCCATTGTGTGTCACCTGTAGCTTAACAGGATACAGGAGTCCAAATCGGTTTTCAGTGCAGCTCTCTCCCCTCTCAAGGTGGTAGTTACCTCTGAAATCTCCGACTCTATCTTGTTACAGATCTCCAATTTCCAACGTCTGAAGTGCCAGCTCCGCGTGGAGGGATGTTATGGCCTTTAGCATGCTGTTGCAATCCACCTGCTGGACGCTCTCACTGGCTCTTGTCCCTGTAGCCGAGCCCGAAGCTTCATGCTGGCCTGTCTCCTCGTCCAGCTCAAGTTTTGCATTAGTTTTTCTCGGTGCCCCTTCTCTTATAGAAGTTCTCAAACTGCTACTTGGTAAATTCCCAAATTTTCGTTCGTATGGTTTTATTGAAATGGATTTTTAAACTTAAAATCTGCGAGAGCCACTAGTGAGTGTGTCCTACTCATCGCTCCTGCCCTCTTCATCCAACTTTATTTGAATGTAACAGGAACATGTTCACTGTACAATGAGAGACCACAGTTTTTCATCATTTTACAACTTTATTTTGCTGAGAATGGAAGGACTTTTACATGGTATATTTAAGTTTTAGGGTCAAATAAAAGGCATAAAGTTCTTGACTCCTCAATGTTTGAAGGTCTTAAGGACTTATGTGGCTCTTAATGAGAACACTTGATATGAATCAACCTTCTGCCATAATTACTGGACTTTACTGGAATTCATACTCTTCAGCACAACTGTGGAGGATGATTTTATTGTAACTAAACTTAGATGCAAATTCATGTAAACAAAAAACTGAAGGACCCAGGACCCTGTGGTACACCATAGGAAATGATTCCATGACTGATATTACAGCTGATATCCAACATGTAGCAGTCCTGCTACATACTCAGCATGCAGAAGTCCTACTTCTCAGCATGCCACAATGTTCTTCCTCTAAACAGCCTCTCTGCTCCACACAGCTTCTCCTCAACATCAAGCTGATTCTGCTTTTACTTCCTGTGGAGACACAAATCGTCTCAGTTCAGGGGGCGGGGCCACCTGATCAATTTCTTAGAGATTCTTTCTTCTAAAGTTCAGGTTCAAGTTAAAAAGAAAACACTGAGGTGTAACAGTGTGTGACTCCCTCTAGTGGATGTAGTGTTTTTGTACAGAGTTGTGGTGTTTCCTGTCACTGTGGGCCTCACAGCACAGTAGTAAACAGCAGAGTCTGTCACTGCAGCAGAGGAGATGATCATACTGATCATGTTTTGCTCCACTTTAATCTTCAATCCAGGTGTTGGAGATGATACTATGCTTCCTGTTCCTAAATGAGACATGAGGAATCCTGGTGGTTTTCCTGGATGTTGTCGATACCAGAAGAAATTATCATTAGCTGTCATTGTTGTGTGATATTTGTAGGACAGAGAGACAGACGTATGTTCTGAAGTGAACTCTTCAGTCTTGACTGGAGTCAATTCTTTACAGTTGATTCCTGAAGGAGAAAATAATGATGTCAAAGACAATTCACATTCACATGTTATTGGAATGAAAACTTGTTGTGTCTTATAATGTAACAAACCTGTTAGAGTGTTAAGAAGCAGCAGAGAAAATACAGAGTGATGCAGTGACAGCATGTTGAATAAAGGTCATGTTAATGGTTTGTATCTTGAACTCTGCTGAATATGGAAGCTCCTCTCTCCTCTATAGTTCAGTAACAACTCAGCTCCTCCCTGAATGTCTGCGTCTCCTCTTAGATGTGTATTTTCTCTTCTCTCTGTTACACTTCCTCCTGCTTCACACTGACTGCAGCATTTAGTTCAAGCTGAAGGTGGACCGTCTTTAGTATAAGTATAAACTAAATCAAGTGTGATTGAAGATCATGTATCTGAACAGACTAAATGATTCTACTCATTTAAAAACATTAGCAGAAAAATTTACTTTTTATATATTCTTTTTATTGCCAAGTATACATTGGGTAGAATACATGTTACTCATAAAGCAATCATAGTTTTACATAAAACAAGTAAAAACAAGCAAACATGGCAGCAGCATCGATCTTAAGTGGATTGGAAATGACAATCTGACGGACTTCCACACAACCTGGGTACTGTACTGTAAAAAGTGGAAGAAAAAAAAAAAAAATAAGTACAAGCCTGAGTCGGAAATTCATAGAACAAAATCGGCAGGCAAAAAGTAAACCGAAAACATCCAACATCAGATGAAATGGACAGTATATGACAGGAAGTATCATCACAGAATCACCCCGAGAAATCGTTCATACTGTAACATTACACTGCGTTTCAAATTATTATGCAAATTGTATTGAAGTGTCATAAAGATGAAATGTTTTGTTTTTCAATTAAACTCATGGATGGTGTTGTGTCTCAGGGCTCTTTGGATCAATGAAATCAATCTCACACACCTGTAATAATAAGTTTGCCAGGTGAGCCCAATTAAAGGAAAAACTACTAAAGAAGGACGTTCCACATTATTAAGCAGACCGCCATTTTCAAGCAATATGGGAAAGAAAAAGGATCTCTCTGCTGCTGAAAAGCACGAAATAGTTGAATGCATTGGACAAGGTATGAAAACCTTAGATATTTCAGGAAAACTTAAACGTCATCGTCGTACTGTTAAGAGATTTGTGGCTGATTCGGAGCACACACGGGTTCGTGCGGATAAAGGATCAATGAGGAAGGTTTCTGCCAGACAAATACATCGGATTAAGAGAGCAGCTTCTAAAATGCCATTACTAAGCAGCAAACAGGTATTTGAAGCTGCTGGTGCCTCTGGAGTCCCACGAACATCAAGGTTTAGGATCCTCTAGAGGCTTGCAGTTATGCGTAAACCTTCTATTCGACCACGCCTAAACAATTCTCACAAGCAGAAACGGCTGCAGTGGGCCCAGAAATACAGTGGATACAATGGATGGAGTAGTGGATGGTTGGTGGACGGCCACCATGTCCAAACAAGGCTGCGACGTCAGCAAGGAGGAGTCATGTTTTGGGCCGGAATCATGGGGAGAGAGCTGGTCAGCCCCTTTAGGGTTCCAGAAGGTGTGAAAATGACCTCTGAAACGTATGTGGAGTTTCTGACTGACCACTTTCTTCCATGCTACAAAAAGAAGAACCGTGCTTTCCATAACAAAATCATCTTCATGCATGACAATGCACCATGTCATGCTGCAAGGAATACCTCTGCATCATTGGCTGCTATGGGCATAAAAGGAGATAAACTCATGGTGTGGCCACCTTCTTCCCCTGACCTCAACCCTATTGAGAACTTTTGGAGCATCCTCAAGCAAAAGATCTATGACGGTGGGAGGCAGTTAAAATCCAAACAGCAGCTCTGCGAGGCTATACTGACATTCTGCCAAGAAATTCAAGCAGAAACTCTCCAAAAACTCATAAGTTCAATGGATTAGTGATGGGAATTCCGGGTCTGTGTCTGTAACCCCTCCCCTCCCCCTCCTGCTCAGTGTAGACACACAGACGCTGCCACAGCCACACATGTTGACCAATGCGGCTTTAAAAGACAATTAAAAAAACGCTCTCGATCGGAAGCCGGCTCTCTCGATCGCAGAATGGATGCAAGCATTGTGAAGCTGCTATCAAATAAGGGGTCCTATGTTAAAATGTAACTTGATCTGTTAAGATGTTTTTGATTTAAATAGCTTTTGATTTCAATAAATATGACCTCCTAATGTTGCAAATTCAACCATTTTCATTTTCAGTTCTTTACAATCTATAAAATGTTTTGAAACTCTGTTGTGCATAATAATTTTCTGAAACAATGTCTACAGGGAAACCATGTATCCTAAAAATGTTATTCAACATGACCTCCGCCGTTTCCTTGGCGGAGGGAAGCTTTTGCAGGGGAAGAAAGTGAACCATTTTAGAGAATCTGTCCACCACCGTCAAAACCACAGTGTTACCGTACGAAGGTGGGAGTCCTGTGACAAAGTCCATGGAGATGTGGGACCAGGGGCGTTGAGGGATTGGCAAGGGCCTGAGTTCTCCCGACGGTTTCTGATGAGGTTTTGTTAGTAGCACAAACAGCGCAGGCATCGACATAATTGGTAACATCGGAGACCATTTTAGGCCACCAAAAACGTTGTTGTACAACAAACAAGGTCTTTTTTATACCCGGATGACAGACAGTCTTGTTGGTGTGAGCCCAGTGAATCACTTCCCCCCTGAGAGCCTGGTATAACAAAAAGCTTGTCCGCAGGACAATCTGGGGGGGCAGCGACACCTTCGGCTGCCGCTTTAACCTTACCCTCTATCTCCCATGAGAGAACTGATATAAAGCATGTTGCGGGTAGGATCGTTTTGGATTCTGAGTTTACTTGGTCATGGGCGAAAATTCGGGACAGGGAGTCAGGCTTAAGATTCTTGGAACCAAGGTCTGTAAAGAAAATAGCCCATCTAGCCTGCCTTGCGTTAAGCCTCTTAGCGGATTTGAGGTATTCAAGATTCTTGTGATCAGTCCAAACCTGAAATGGTTGGGAGGCTCCCTCCAGCCAGTGTCTCCACTCCTCCAGGGCCACCTTGACTGCCAGCAGTTAGCGGTCTCCAATGTCGTAATTGCGTTCGGCCGAGAAGAGTTTCTTAGAAAGATAGGCACAAGGGTGAAGTTTGCCGTCTTTGGGGCTGAATTGGGAGAGGATTGCTCCGATGCCAACGTCCGAAGCGTCTACCTCTACCACGAACTGCTGACTGGGGTCCGGAGGGATGAGGACAGGGGCGGAGGTGAAGCTTCTTTTAAGGCTCTTAAGGCAGTTTCGCACTCTTGGCTCCAGACAAATGGTCTGTGTGGAGAAGTGAGATTGTGCAGGGGTGAGGCAATGGTGCTGTAATTGCGAATGAATTTTCTGTAAAAGTTAGCAAAACCCAGAAACCTCTTAACCTCTTTACGTGAAGTGGGAGTGGCCCAATCCGCCACAGCCGAAACCTTTTCAGGGTCCATCCTGACCTCCCCCTCAGCAAGCACAAACCCAAGGAACGAGACCGAGGGCTTGTGGAACTCACACTTTTCTGCTTTCACGAACAGCTGGTTCTGGAGTAACCGCTGAAGCACAGCGTGGACGTGGTGGGTGTGAGTCTCCACATCGGGGGAAAAGATCAGGATGTCGTCTAAATACACAAAGACAAAAACATTAAGCATATCTCGAAGTACATCGTTAACCAGATTTTGAAAAACAGCTGGTGCATTAGTTAAACCAAAAGGCATGACCAGATACTCATAATGTCCTGTTGGGGTGTTGAAAGCGGTCTTCCACTCGTCGCCCTCTCTGATCCTGACGAGGTGGTAAGCATTGCGTAGGTCTAAGTTGGTGAAGATCTTAGCCCCCTCCAACAGTTCAAAGGCCGTGGAGATGAGGGGAAGGGGGTACCTGTTCTTGACAGTTATGGCATTGAGACCACGGTAGTCTATGCAGGGCCGGAGGGTCTTGTCCTTCTTCTCCACAAAGAAGAATCCAGCTCCAGCAGGGGAGGAGGAGGGACGGATGAGACCGGCGGCGAGGGACTCCCTAACATATTCCTCCATGGCCCTACGCTCAGGGGCCGAAAGGGAATAAAGTTTACCCCTAGGAGGGGTGCTGCCTGGTAACAGGTCTATGGCACAGTCATAAGGGCGATGAGGTGGCAAGGAGGTGGCTTTTGCCTTACTGAAGACCTCGGCTAGGTCGTGGTAGCATGGCGGTACGTTGGTGAGGTCAGGGTTAGTGGGAAGGGAGCTGTGGGCTTTTGGCAGACAGATGTTGGCACATTTCGGGTCCCAGCCAGTTATTTTTCCACTAACCCAGTCAAAATTAGGATTGTGGGTGACCAGCCACGGGTGCCCTAAAATAATCTGGTGAGCCATTGAGTCAAGGACGTGGAAGCTTAGCCTTTCCGTGTGAGAGTCCGGGAAGACTAAGGTCACTGACTGGGTGTGGTGGGTAATCTTACCTAGAGGGCTGCCATCTACGGCTCTCACCTCAAGGGGGCATGGGAGTGCGAAAGCTCTCAGTCCAAGTCTTCTGACCAGGGAAGAATTCATTATGCTAGCATCTGCACCAGAGTCAATGAATACAGGCAAGAACATAGAACCAGAGTCAGAAATAATCTTTACCTGAGGCTGGTGCAGGGCTGGGTTACTGATTACCAGGCTTCGACTCACTGTGAGCAGTTCTTTTGGCTTTGCTCCGCCCCCCTTGATGTGGCAGGTACTCACTAAGTGTCCCAGTTGACCACAGTAAAAGCATCTTCCCTCTCTATGTCGACAATGGCGCTCTTCAGCGGAAAGATGAGCGCGTCCCAGATGCATTGGTTCCTGTGGGGGAGGGGGAGAGGGGGGCAGACTGACTGCTGATTGGCGGACGTGGCTTGGCCGATCCTCAGAGCTGCTCCTCCATCCTCGGTGAGGCGACGAACGAGCCCGAAGTCGTCCCCGCTCCTGGTCCCGCTCGGTGAGGCGCTTGTCGATCTTAACTGCCAGCATGATGAGGGAATCTAGATCCTCCGGAAGATCGACGTTGATCAGCTGATCCTTCACAGACTCAGAGAGTCCTTGAAAAAATGTGTCCGATAGGGCGACAGGGTTCCACCCACTCTCAATGGCGAGGGTGCGAAAGTCTATAGCATAGTCTGTTGCCTTGCGCCTTCCTTGCCTTAGCATGAGCAGAGATCTAGCAGCTTCCCTGCCTGGCGCAGTGTACTGAAAAGTCTGCTTGAGTGCCTGTGTGAACCTGACGAGGGAAGAGCAGCCTGTTGAACGACGGCTCCATTCGGCAGTAGCCCACGCCTCTGCACGTCCTGTGAGGTGGGAGATTATGAATGCCACCTTGGACCGGTCAGTTGGGAAGGCTGATGGTTGTAGCTCAAAGTGCAGCTCGCACTGTGTCAAGAAGGGCCTCACGTCCCCTGACTCCCCGGAGAAGCGCTCAGGACGGGAGAGCTGTAGACAAGGCTGAGCAGTACTGGCAGGGAGCAGCGCGTCCGCGTGTGGACCCAGAACTGGGTCAGACGTAGCTTCAGCAGGTGTCTCTCGTGGCAGATGAGAGAGTAGTTCTTGAAACTGTGAGCCCAACGATGACATCATCGAGTCCTGGCGTGTCGCCAGTTCTCTCAGTGTGACGCACAGGGACGTGAGCTGCTCCTGCTGTAGAGCCAGCTTTTGCCCCTGTGCATGAAGGGCTTGGTGAAACGAGTTAGAATCCGCTGAGTCCATGTCTGGCCAGTTCGTTCTGTCGTGAACTATGGCTGAGCAGAACAAGGGACTCAAATGCAGGACTCAGAACACGAATCAGTCAGTAACAGAGTTTAATTCCAGGCAGAGGTTCGGTACACGGGAGGTCAACAAGAGATCAGGCAGAGGTACCAAAACGTCAGGCAAAAAGGCAAGGTCAAAAAAGGCAGGCAAGGTTCAAAAACACGAGAAGACAAGACTATGGCTGTGAAAGAGAGTGCTGGGACGTGAGCTATGAACTACAACGAAGTGGCGACGAGACAAGACACAGAGGGGAATATGAGCAGTGCTTGATTAGGGAGTGATAGGATGCAGGTGTGGTAGACACAATCAGGGATCAGGTGCACGCCAACAAGGAAGGGGGCGGGGTAGACAGGAACCTGAAACAGAGACAAGGGTGAGTGATTTCCAAAATAAAACAGGAAGACAAGACATGGAACATGAAGGGAGAAACAAAACAAGATACTTTACAGAGGTGACAGATCATGACATACATTAATTGAGCATTGATGAATATTCAAAAGACATGTTCCCCAGTATTCTTTGGAGAGGGGCACTCCCAGTTCAGACTCCCATGTAGACCTTTATTTATCTGACTGAAGAGTGTCTGATATAGACTTGATATTGCTCCTTTTTTACCTGCCGTAATTCTAATTCTTTCGAGTGTAGGGTGTTGTGGTATATCTGACAGAGTTGATTCATGGGTCTTTATAAAATTTCTGATTTGTAGATAACGGAAAAAATGCGAGACTGGTAGATTATATTTCATTTTCATTTGTTCATAAGACATCAGGTGTCCTCCCTGATACAGATCGCTTGGAGATCTCACTCCCTTCTCTCTCCATTGAGCAAACACTGGGTCTGCAGCAGAAGGCTTGAAAGCATGATTGTTACAAATTGGCATATTTAATATGATTCCAATTTTTTATTGAGTTATGTATCATACATTTATGTATCATAAATTTGATGGGACTGTTCAATAAGGTTAGAAGTGAGGTCCTTTCACATGCTGCTTGCTCTAAAGAAAGCCAGGCAGGGGATGATTTGGTTGTGCCTTCAACAAAGCACGGACTCCTCCAGAAAGCCAGAATGTTTAGATGTGCTGCCCAATAGTAACATTTGAAGTCTGGTAGGCCGAAGCCACCCTCTTGTTTAAATTTACAAAGGTGTTTTTTGTTTATACGTGGTACTTTGTTTTGTCAAAGAAAAGTAATCACAATTGAGTCCAATTTTCTGAAGTATACTTGTGGAATGTGAGATGGTATTGATTGGAAAATATATAGGAAACGTGGGAGAACTACCATTTTGATGGCATTAATCCTCCCTACCAGAGATAGTGGAAGGGTCGTCCAGAATTCAATATTTTTTTCACTTGGTTCACTTTTATGTTCCAGTTTTCCTCAAGTAGCAGATCCGGTTTCCTGGTGACAGACACCCCATGATACGTGAATCTGTCCTTGGTAATTCAGCGTGGTACTGTTCTGATTTAAATGTACTGGCATTAATTCACTTTTATCCCAGTTAATTTGAAATCCTGAAAGGGACCCGAAATGGTTAAATACCTCCATGATCAATGGAATGGACTCTTTTGGGTTTGACACATATAATAATATATCGTCTGCATAAAGCGACAGATGGTGTTGTTGCCCTTTAATAGAGACAAGTGATATCCTGGGGTGCTGGCATATTTTTGTAGCTAGCATTTCTACAACCAGGTCAAAAAGGTAGGGGGACATGGGATCTCCCTGCCTAGTTCCACGGAGTAGTGGGAATTCAGAAGAGACATTGTGGTTTGTAATAACACTTGCAGTAGGATGAGCATACAAAATCCGTATCCAGTCTGAAAATATCTTCCCAAAGCCAATTGCTTTTAAGGCCTCAAACTTGAACGGCCACTCGACCTGGTCAAAGGCCTTTTGATATTACAACTGTTTCTGTGTCATGCGCACAGTAAAGTATGTTGAATAAACGTCTTAAATTAAAATAAATATGCCTATTAGGGATAAAACCTGTTTGACCAGGATGCACAATCTTATGAATATGTGTGTTTAAGCGATTTGCCAACATTTTGCTAATCAGTTTTGTTTCGTTTGGAATCAGTGATATTGGCCTGTAGGATGAGGCTTCCAGCTCGTCCCTGTCCTTTTTTAGAATTACTGAGATGTTTGCTCTATAAAGTGTTCGAGGTAATCTGCCCTGTGCTGCAGTGTGCTTAAACATACACAGCGGGAGCGGGGCTAATTCCTTGTAGAAACATCTGTAAAATTGTATAGTGAAGCCGTCAGGCCCAGGTGTTTTGTTATCTGGAGACTCTTTAATTGCTTGTATGATCTCTTCTATAGAGATCTCCTTATGGAGCAGTGTTACTGCTTAAGGGCTCAGCTGAGGCAGATTTAATTTGGAAAGAAATGATTTAGTTCTGTCAGTATCATGTTTACCATTTGAATTGTATCATTTTGAATAGAATTCCTTAAAATGTGTGTTCATTTCTTTAGGGCCTGTGAGAATAGTTCCAGATTCTTATTTTATTTTGTGTATAGCCCGTGAGGATTGAATGTGCCTCAGTTGTCGTGCCAGTAATTTCTGGGGTTTGTCACCTATCTCGAATTGCATCTGTTTGATTCTATTTAACTGCTTATTGACCTGACAGGATAAAATTGTATTATATTCTTGTTTCAGAGAGATTATCGAGTTCAGGGTGTTAAGGTCTGACGAGACTCGGTATGAATCTTCTAACTCAGCAATGGACTTGTCCAGTTCCACTGATCTTTTTTCTGACTGTTTTTTCCTACCTGCCATATAAGAAATGATGTTGCCTCTGAGCACTGCCTTGATAGCTTCCCATAATGTTGAGTCATCAACATCCCCTGTGTCATTTGTAGCTATAATTTATGGCAGCCTTTCTGACATACATTTTTTAGAATGTTTTCTCCTTTAAGATTGTGTTATCAAATCTCGAGGTGTGAGCACTATTGCAGTGTTTAAATCTGATGTCAAGGGACACTGGAGCATGGTCACTTATATAAATGTTATGGTAATGTGAGGTTACAATATTGGGAATCATTGTAGAGTCTAGCAGCATGAAGTCGATCCTTGAGTAAGAATTATGCACTGGGGAAAAAAAAGAATAGGCTCTAGTAGCAGGATCACACAGTCTCCAAATATCCACACGATTTAGACTGTGCATAATGTTTTTAGGACCTCACTGGATTGACTATTTACTGGTGCCTTCTGTGATTGCTTGTCTAAAGAGGCGTCAACAACACAGTGGCAGTCACCCGCCATTATAATGTTTGTGTCACATACGTCTGGAATCCTATTTAAAACTGCTTGAAAAAATGATGGATCATCGAAGTTTGGACCGTAAATATTTATCAAGGTTACTGGAATACCATTGAGTGATCCTGCTACAATTATGAATCTACCATTGGAGTCCCCGATTGTGGTCGAATGATGCATTTTTCTTCATAATGATGGCTACTCCTCTGGCTCTAGCCTCGAAATTTGATTGGAATATCAAATTTCCCCATCCCATGCGTAGTTTATGTTTGGCTGTATTTTTAATGTGTGTCTCTTGTAAGTAAATAATATCTGCCTTTAAGCTTTTCAAATGTGCCAGTATTTTCCCTCTTTAGACTGGATGATTTAGGCCTCTGACATTCCAGCTCACCATTCTTGCAATATCACCATTATTTGAAGACACAGCAGTCATATATATTAATATGGTACATTTAGGTTATAACAACGTGTGCTGTAGAGTTCCACCATTGTAGTATCAGAATACCTGAGATGCTGCATTAGAACATGAACATGAACAAAAACAACAATCAAACCAAACGAGAAGAACAATATAACAATGTTCTCCGGGACCCTCTGCCTCTCTTCCCCTTGCCTCTGAGAATAAACTTCTCCTAGATCAAACCTACTAGGCTCATAACTGTCCATATTAACCTGTGCTGGTGACATCCCCGCCCCCTCCTTACCACAAGAAACGTAAACAAACTGTCCATGTGCGTCGGGACGCCTGACTTGGAGTCAGTTGTGACATGTAATCATCTGTTCTCTGCTCCTTTAACCGGTGTATCCGTCTGCCGTGGAACTTTGTTGTCGCCTAGGAACCTCTCGGCGACCTTCGTATTGGTGAATGAGCGTCTGTCTGAACCGACCGACATCACAAACGTCGCAGGATATCTGAAACCGCGTCTCGGCTCCGCCGCTCTGCATCTGGCTCTGACGCTGTCGAATCGTTGCCGTTGTTTCATTATCACTGATTCCAGGTCCGGGAAGATGTATTGGTGTGCGCCCTTGTATTGCAGGGGAAACCTCTGAGAAGGGAGTCTAAGGATGTGTTCCTGGACTCGATCATTATGATTGATTCGGGACTCCTGCTTGTTCAGATCGCTCACATTTGAAGTCTCTCCTCAACATCTGCCATTGTCTGCTTCAAATCCGCAAGAGATATTTGAAGTGTGTCAAACCTTTTGTCTACGTTCTGGCTCAGCTGATCGATAGCAGACATTATGTCTTATTATAGACACTGTGACAAGTGAAAGACTGCTGCAGGACGCCTGGAGCCTGGATAACGTTGTGGTTACCGAGATGATAAACAAACATGCAAATGAAACACAAGCTTAGTGTGTAGCTTAGCGTGTAGCTTAACCTGAAGCCGGCTATCGCTAATGCTAAACGACAAAACAAGCACACAAAGACAGTTATATACGTATTGTTGGCACTGCTCCTACCTTTAGGTGAAGTTTGGTGCTGTGTCCTGCTTTATATTGCTACTTTCAATCGTAGAAGAAGAAGAACTACTCTTTTTGTAGCTGCTGAGCTTATCGGTTGTACGGAGCTCAGCAGCTACAACGATTCGTAGCTGCTCGATACAACATTCTTCTTCTTCCACGGTTGAAATTACGTCACCGGATGTGCCCGGACTCTAGTGCCCAGAGTGGTGAAATTCGCCAGTTACATAACTAGTCAACGGAAGTGCCGTTCCCCTTCGTAGAGCTCAAGAAAAAAATCAAACCCTGCACTCTCAGCAGTGGCTGAACTGATTGTTATGGACTTTTAGGGCTTCATAAACGAGGTAATGACGCAGATACACACAAAAATGCAGCGTTAATTGGCACTTCCGGGCTATGGCATCTTTAACTCAAATTAATCCATCCTTATTAACTGAATATGTGCCCCATACGTTTGAAATCAGAATCAGAATCAGAATCAGAATCAGCTTTATTGGCCAAGTATGTAACACATACAAGGAATTCGACTCCAGTTTTTCAAACACACGCTGTACATGAAACGTAGACATCAACATAACTTAACATATATTTGACAAGAGTGAATAAAAAAGGTGACCAGAGGTCCGGTTTATTTTTAAATATATATATATATAAACGATAAGGTGCAGATAGTGAATAAATAAATAAACAAATAAACTGTCTGAGCTTAACGAGCGCGCCGGCTCGCTTGCCCCGTCTGCGTCTCCTGAATATCCTACAGAGAGCTGCTGCTCCTCCAACTAAAAGTTCCGTGAATACACCAGAATCGCTGGGAAACGGCGAAAAAGTGTGACCAGTTGAATGTTCAGACTGTAAAAGTTCCTCTATAAATAGCAGTTATTAAACCCCTTCTCAAAAAAGCGACCCTTGACCCAGATATTTTAGCTAATTGCCTACCTATATCTAATCTTCCCTTTGTTTCTAAAATCTCAGAAAAGGCAGTTGCTTATCAATGATGTGAATATTTGTGCATTAATGGCCTGTTTGAAGATTTTCAGTCAGGTTTTAGATTAAACCATAGCACAGAAACAGCACTAGTTAAAGTTAGTAACGATTTTCTTTTGGCCTCAGATAATGGTCTAGTCTCTTTACTTGTCCTGTTAGATCTTAGTGCTGCATTAGACACCATTGATCATAATATTCTACTGCAGAGATTGGAGCAGACTCTTGGTATCACAGGTGCTGCCCTCTGCTGGTTTAAATCATACTTATCTGATAGATTCCAGTTTGTTCATGTTAATGATAAAACCTCACTACAAACAAAAGTTAATTGTGGAGTTTCACAAGGCTCAGTGCTTGGGCCTATACTTTTTACCTTATATATGCTTCCTCTAGGGAACATTATTAGGAAGCACAACATACACTTCATTGTTATGCAGATGACACACAGCTATATTTATCAATAAGGCCGAATGAAATAAATCAGGTTGTTCAACTCCAGGAATGTCTCAGAGAGTGCTACTTTTAAACTTTTATGCCTGGCCCTAAACACCTCAGAGAAAAACTTTCTGATCACATTGTCACTTTAGATGACATCACCATGGCTTCCAGTTCCACTGTGAGGAACCTTGGAGTTACTTTTGACCAGGAAATGTCATTTGATTCACACATAAAACTAATTTCCAGAACAGCCTTCTTCCACCTGCGGAACATGATGAAAATTAGAAACATTCTGTCCTTACAGGATGCTGAAAAACTAGTTCATGCTTTTGTTACATCTAGATTAGATTACTGTAACTCCTTATTATCGGGATGTTCCAACAAGTCTGTTAGAACCCTTCATTTAATTCCAAATTCTGCAGCACGAGTTCTGACAGGAACTAGGAAAGAGAGACCATATAACTCCAGTGTTAGCTTCTCTACACTGGCTCCCCGTACAGTTTGGAATTCAATTTAAAAATCCTCCTCCTCACGTACAAAGCACTTAATGGTCAGGCCCCTTCATACCTCAAAGACCTAGTCTTACCTTATCACCCTAAAAGACCACTAAGGTCACAAAATACAGGTTTACTGCTCCTGCACTCTCTATCTCTTCTGTCTCTACCTCATCTCCCTCTTGTCCTTTCTGTCCCCCACTTCTCCTCTGTCCCCCATTTTCATTTCACCCCAACCGGCCAAGGCAGATGACTGCACACCTCTGAGCCTGGTTCTGTCAGAGATTTCTTCTTCTGTTAAGAGGGAGTTTTTTCTCTCCACTGATGCCTAGTGCTTGCTCATTGTGTGAACTGTTGGGGTTCTCTGCTCTCCTTGATGTTGTCTATGTACAGTGCCTTGAGATAATGTATGTTATGATTTGCCGCTATACAAATACAATTGAATTGAATTGAATTCACAAACACTGAGGTGTAACAGTGTGTGACTCCCTCTAGTGGATGTAGTGTTTTTGTACAGAGTTGTGGTGTTTCCTGTCACTGTGGGCCTCACAGCACAGTAGTAAACAGCAGAGTCTGTCACTGCAGCTGAGATGATATGAAGTTTGACTCCCCATTTGTCTTCAGACACTTGAGTGAAGAACCTTCTTTGTGATGTTAGAGAATCTGCTGTTTTTGTAAAATTAGAGCCTGAGATGTACACGAGGAACTCTGGTGGTTTTCCTGGATGTTGTCGATACCAGAGGAAATAATCATTAAATGCCGCTTCTCTGAAAAAGTTGTAGGACAGAGAGACAGACCTGTGTTCTGAAGTGAACTCTTCAGTCTTGACTGGAGTCAGTTCTTCACAGTTGATGCCTGAAGGAGAAAATAATTATGTCAAAGACAATTCACATTCACATGTTATTGGAATAAAAACGTTTTGTGTCTTATAATTTAACAAACCTGTTAGAGTGTTAAGAAGCAGCAGAGAAAATACAGAGTGATGCAGTGACAGCATGTTGAATAAAGGTCATGTTAATGGTTTGTATCTTGAACTCTGCGGAATATGGAAGCTCCTCTCTCCTCTATAGTTCAGTAACAACTCAGCTCCTCCCAGAATCTCTGCGTCTCCTCTTAGATCTGTATTTTCTCTTCTCTCTGTTACACTTCCTCCTGCTTCACACTTCCCGAGTAGTGTGAGGTGATGAAGAATCAGATGGAGAATCTGTTAAAAAACAGGTTAGCCAAGCGTAGCGGCAGTCCCTAGAGTTCTCCATGTTTGTTAGCACTTAAATCTGATGGCTCTCCCAATTTTTGTATAGATTTTCGCAAAGTTAACTCTGTGACAGTGCCTGACTCTTTTCCTTTGCCCCGTGTCGAAGACTGCAAAGATAGATAGATCAGCTTAATGGCTACTGGTAAGTTCCCTAAACATCTAGAGCCTCTGGTGTTTCTGAATTTGTTACCCCTGATCATTTTCTACAGTACACAGTGATGCCCTTTGGTGTGAGAAATGCTCCAGCCACTTTCCAGCGCTTAATGCATTTGGTCCTACGTGATGTGCCGAACTGCAATGTTTATTTTTGATGATGTGGTGGTTTATTCAACAAACTGAGATGATCACATTTCCAGTGTGACAGGAGTGTTCAGGTGATTAGCTGCTGTGTCGTTAACCCTGAACCTTGCTAAATGTGAATTTAACATATCTTGGTGGGACATGGGCAGGTTCGTCCAGTAGAGGCTAAGGTGGAAGCCATACTGTCGTTCCCATGTGCCACTATCTCTGTTGTCCCCCCCTTTTCTTCTCCCTCTGAGCAGGTGCCTGCCTACCTCACCTGTGCTCAGCCCTTATCACTTCTCAGTCCAATTAGTTGAGTATAAAAAAGGTGGAAAAGAACTGCCTCATTCTCTTTTGGCTCCTGAGCAGACACTCAGCAGGTGGCTGAGTGTGTGGCCTGCGTGTATCTGGAAATCTGGATCTGGACTCAGCTGTGTGACCAGACTCCAGCTTATTGAATGACGTGTGCTTTGCTTTGTTAGTTAATTTTGTAGGATTAAAAATTGTTAAATCCTTCCTGTAGTGGGGAACGTACACTTAATTCCAAAGCCACTGAATAGTCATTAGCTGTAAGTAGGTTTCAATTGGCTTGACTCATAGGTACTGTTGTAATTCATCAATCATGAAGACGAAGAGAATGGTGTGAAAGGTTTGCACATTTATTTCCACTTGCCGTACATCCAAGTTACATTTCTATCCACATGTATCCAAGCTACTCGAGGATCAACAACACATAGAAATATTCCCTTGATGTTCAGTTTGTGAATGACAATCTATAGATTCCAACAGTAAGACAACGCAACCTAATGTCACGTAGTGACCTGACGATCAAAAAACCTTGTTACACCAAAGTACTACTTCTAAACGGACACAACTCCATCCAACTGCTAGATAATTTTCAGTACATATCTTCAATTCCTTTATCTATCATAGCCGTCAAAGGTATCAAAGTGTCGATGGTAGCTTTTATCTAAAGAACAAAATAACATCAGAAAGGCCACAAAGCCATGTTCCTTTCCTTGCTAATTTAATCAAAGGCTTAAAGCCAACTACTTCAACTGTTAATAAATTACATTGTAACAAGTGTCAAATCTTGCATCAACCACCCGGCCTAACCCTGAACTAAACTAGTCACCAGAAGAGGTATCTTATCTGCTGTGAGCTCCTTCTATGACCCTCTGGGATTCCTGTCTCCATTCACGGTACTTGCCAAAGCACTGCTGCAGCAGCTGATGAAGAGAGGCCTACTTGGGACGAGCCCGTCCTGGAACTGTATGCCTGCAAGTGGTCTGCATGGCTAAATGACTTAAAACAGCTGTCAACCTGCAACATCCCAGCTCCACCAATTCGCAGACGCAAGTGAGATAGGATACGACACACAGTAGTATGCAACCAACAGTGAGGCAAACTGATCACTGGTTCACAGCCGCCTGGAACTGAGGGCACACAAGCTATTTATACTGCAGCTGGGGTTGATTGAAGAGTCTTGATTGGTAGACTTGGTCGAATCACAGCCACACCAAACACAGACGCCAGTGAACAGGAAGCAGGAGGTAGACAGCCTCTACTCCAGAAGGACCAATCCTCAACAGGGAATCATAAAGCTGGATTTGCATGCCTGGTAATCACTCATGGAAACAATACAATGAATATACACTAAACGGCAGCCAGCAGCGGCCGTGACAATGGCCAGAGAAACCACAGTCGCTGGAAATCAAAGATGATGACATGGAGGTGAGGAAGTCAGTTACCACTAACCTCACCCATGTAACCGAAAGTATGGACTCTGTGAACAAGCTCATTCAATACTATTCTAGCTGGTACAAGCTAAAGAAAGCCGTGGCATGGATGGTCAAGCTCAAGGAAATGCTTCTACGAATGAAAGCAAGAAGAGAATTACCGGCAAAGGACAGCTACTCCCAAACTGATGAAGAACCACAACAGGTCATAAAGCAAGCCCAAGCCCGTAAAGTAACAACATGTAGTGTTTTTTTACAGAGTTGTGGTGTTTCCTGTCACTGTGGGCCTCACAGCACAGTAGTAAACAGCAGAGTCTGTCACTGCAGCTGAGGAGATGATCATACTGATCATGTTTTGCTCCACTTTAATCTTCAATCCAGGTGGTGGAGATGATACTATGTTTCCTGTTCCTAAATGAGACATGAGGAACTCTGGTGGTTTTCCTGGATGTTGTCGATACCAGAAGAAATAATCACCAGCAGCTGCAGATTTGCGATATTTGAAGGACAGAGAGACAGACGTGTGTTCTGAAGTGAACTCTTCAGTAATGACTGGAGTCAGTTCTTCACAGTTGATGCCTGAAGGAGAGAATAATGATGTCAAAGACAATTCACATTCACATGTTATTGGAATGAAAACGTTTTGTGTCTTATAATGTAACAAACCTGTTAGAGTGTTAAGAAGCAACAGAGAAAATATAGAGTGATGCAGTGACAGCATGTTGAATAAAGGTCATGTTAATGGTTTGTATCTTGAACTCTGCTGAATATGGAAGCTCCTCTCTCCTCTATAGTTCAGTAACAACTCAGCTCCTCCCTGAATCTCTACGTCTCCTCTTAGATCTGTATTTTCTCTTCTCTCTGTTACACTTCCTCCTGCTTCACACTGACTGCAGCATTTAGTTCAAGCTGAAGGTGGACTGTCTTTAGTCTGTTTTTGGAATAATTGTGTTTTTGGACATTTTCGACATAAAACAGAGTCATCAGCAAACATGTGCATCTAAACATCAGGACACACTGCTGTCAAATCAATAAAGTATAAACTGGGCCCAGTATGGATCCTTGTAACATTTAATGAACACGGCGCACAGACACAGATCTCGCGATCACACATCACTCACATGGTTGCCAGGTAAAAACATAATCCCCGACTAACAGACTACTTCTACAATATACCACATCCCCCTTTTCCAAGTATAATAGTCCCCTTTGACTGAAAAACTGGACCTCAAAAAAAGATTTGAGCTTGTTCAGTGCAGCACTGTGTTCATGACTCCAGTGCCAAGCAGCTTCCTTTCTCAGCAACTGTCGGAGTGGAGCATTTATTGTGGCTTCATTTGGAGTGTACTGGGACAGATATCTTGTCATTCCCAGCAGCCTTTGCAGCTCTGGCATGTTCTTGATGGCCAGCACCTTGGATTCATCAGGCTTCACTCCTTTGGATGTGACAACATGCCCCATGTACCTGACTGTGTCCACTTTGTATTGAAGCTTCTCTTTATTAAACTTCACGTTGGCTCTTTGTGCAGTACCCATACCTTTTTGAAGGATGGTGTCATGCTCTTCCTCAGACGCAGCAGTGATTATCATATTGTCTGCAATTATGTGAATGCCATCAATGTTTCCAAACGTCTCACAGTTCTTTTGCTGAAAAACTTCACTGGCGGATTTCAGGCCAAAAGAAAGCCTCTTACAGCGAAACCTGCCCCAGGGTGTGCTAAATGTGCACAACATAGATGAGGATTTGTCAAGCCTTACTTGCCAGTAGCTTTTCTTCTCATCTAAAATTGTGAAGATGGACTTTCCGGACAACCTGCACAGGACCTCTTCTGGGGTGGGTATGGAGTAGTGCTGCCTCTTAATCACTTTGTTTAGATCACAAGGGTCCAAACACACCCTCAGAGACCCGTTCTCTGTGATGATGAGGCTATTAACCCATCCATCAGCTCAGTCACAGGTTCTATGAGTTATTTGTCGACAAGCTCTTGCAGTGTAGTTTTCAATCTGTCCATGACAGCGATGGGAACGTTTTCTACATGCATTTGCATTAAATGTTTGTGCTCTATCTGGTGGCCTTTGTTTTCTCTTTTTGCTTACTTTATATTTCTCTGAGCCAGCTCCCACCTTGCTTAGTGCCTGCACTGATGCTTCTGTTTGCGATGTTCCCATGACACGCATTTGAGACTTAGTGGCTTCTGCAGCTCTGCAAATATCTACAGCTTTATCTAGAGTCAACCCCGTTTCTCTTAGGAGTCTCTCTTTAATGTGAGCGTCTGGCACAGTAAACACAAGTTTGTCTCTTATCATATCTTCTTCACCCACACCTAACTCACAGTGCTTGCATCTCTGATGAAGTTCAGTCACAAACGTGTCCACCGCGAGTCCTTCATGGCATGGAATGAGACCAAAACTGGTGGCGTTCAAAGACAATATTTTTCTTACATGTGCAGTACGACCTGAGTGCATCCATAATCTCGTCCAGCGTCGGTGCATTATTGCCGGCTGTTTCAACGTTGATGGTGTTGTATACATCAAGTGCATCCTCTCCAACGGTGTGCAACATGATAGCAGTTTTCACAGGTTTGTCCTTCTCGTCCGCACCTGTAGCCGTCATATGGAGCTTAAAACGCTGCTCCCAGTGTCGTCAATTTTCGCTTAAATTGCCGGTGAGCACGAGCGGTGCAGGGGGCTTGAACTGGTCCATGCTTTCCTTCCCTTGAGATTCAACAGGCGCAAACTGCTAGCTACGTATTTAATGCAGGTATACTTTCCGTTTCTCAACCACAGGGTTACAGCTTAGTTCAGCATACGCTCGTGGATGAAGAAAAAAAATCTGTTTCTGACACCATGTTGTACTTTTTTGTTAATGAAAAAAAGTACTCGTAGGCTGATTCATCAGCAAACATGTGCATCTAAACATCAGGACACACGGCTGTCAAATCAATAAAGTATAAACTGGGCCCAGTAAGGATCCTTGTGGGACACCAGTGGATTGTTGTACTTTTTTGTTAATGAAAAAAAGTACTCGTAGGCTGATTCGTGTTGAACACCTTGCATGTAACGTTTAATAAACATGGCGCACAGACACAAATCTCGCGATCACACATCACTCATATGGTTGCCAGGTACAAACACAATCCCCGATTAACAGACTACTTCTACAATATACTACATGGACAAACAAATGGTGTCTGATTGAAGATCATGTATCTGAACAGACTAAGATCAATTGGAGAGAAATGATTCCACTCATTTAAGAACATCAGCAGTAAAGGTACCTACCGATAACTTAGATATATGATGATTATGATTTACAGGAGAAAAGGTTTTCTAAAAATCAAGAAAAACAAAAACATCACATTTTCTCACTGATATTTGATTTTTTTTTCTGGTCAGAAATAAGCAACTTTTTATTGTTTTACAAATGTATTTTCTTCTAAAGTTCAGGTTCATGTTCAAAAGAACCTGAACTGGAGCACAGTAGTAAACAGCAGAGTCTGTCACTGCAGCTGAGTTGATCTGCAGTTTGACTTCAAGTTTGTCTTTAGACAGTTGAGTGGAGAACCTTCTTTTTTATTTTAGAGAATCTGCTGTTTTGTTCACATTCAACCCTGAGATCAAAGTACATCAAGATGGCGCCGCGGATGGTTGCCTCGGTGCGTTGGTGCGCGTTGTTTTGTCTTGTTTTGTGTTTTAACTCCGTTTTTTGCGATTATACCCGGAGCTCTTTCACCAGAGAAGAGCTCATGAACATCGGGGTAACAACACCAGCGGACTTATTTCCTACTTTTCTTCTCCCCACACTGGAAATTTTGGACATTATGGTCAAAGGTGTGGTCACCTTTGTTCACGCAGTGAAACGCCGGAGGAGAGGGAAACGGGCCGGTGCGCTCGTGCGTCTTCGCCAGCGCGGATTACGCACATCGCTACCGGGAATATTTCTCTCTAATGTGCGTTCACTGGCCAATAAACTGGATGAATTACAACTGCTGTTGGGGAAAAACAGGGACTTCTACTCATCGGCTGTTTTGTGCTTCACGGAGACGTGGCTGTGTGGTTTAATACCGGACTCTGCGCTGCAGCTGGCAGGCTTCCAACTCTACAGAGCGGACAGAGACACGGAACTTTCCGGCAAACCAAAGGTGGAGGAATCTGTTTTTACATCAACAGTGGCTGGTGCAACGACGTGACAGTGATCCAGCAGCACTGTTCTCCTGACCTGAAATCTCTCATCATAAACTGCAAGCCTTTTTATTCACCCCGTGAGTTTGCTTCATTCATTCTGGTCGGTGTTTACATCCCACCGCACGCCAGCGTGCAGGAGGCACAGCGCATGCTCGCCGATCAGATACTGTGTGTGGAGCGGATCAACCCGGACTCTTTAGTTATTGTCCTTGGCGACTTTAACAAAGGAAACCTCACTCGCGAACTCCCCAAGTACAGACAGTTTATTAAATGCCCGACCAGAGAGGAGAACATTCTGGATCACTGTTACACCACAGTCAGGGATGCTTATCACGCCGTCCCCCGTGCTGCACTGGGACTCTCTGACCACGTCATGGTCCACCTGATTCCTGCTTACAGGCAGAAACTAAAGCTCTGCAAACCTGTAGTGAGGACATCAAAGAAGTGGACCAGTGAGGCTGTGGAGGATCTACAGGCGTGTTTGGACTCTACTGACTGGGATGTATTCAGGACTGCTACCAACAGTCTGGATGAGTACACAGAGGCTGTGACGTCATACATCAGCTTCTGTGAGGACTGCTGTGTTCCATCATGCACCAGGGTGAGTTACAACAACGACAAACCCTGGTTCACAGCCAAGCTCAGAAGGTTAAGGTTGGATAAGGAAGAGGCCTTCAGGAGTGGAGACAAAGACAGACTTAAAGAGGCAAAGTACAAGTTTAGCAAGGCGGTGAAAGAAGCTAAACGACTGTACTCTGAGAAGCTCCAACACCAATTCTCAGCCAACGACTCTGCGTCTGTCTGGAAAGGGCTTAGGCAGATCACCAACTACAAGCCTAAAGCCCCCCACTCCTTTAACGACCAACGCCTAGCCAACGACCTGAACGAGTTCTACTGCCGCTTTGAAAGACAGAGGGACAGTCCTGCAACCATCCCCCACAACACCTCCCAACACCCCCAGCTCCAGTGTTTCACCTCCACCCCCCCCACCTCAGCAGGGGCTTGGGCATCTCCACCAATGCCCACCTTAAAGGTCCCCCCCTCCACCTCCCCACCCACCTCAGTGCTGACTCTTTCCATCCACGAGAGGGACGTCAACAAACTCTTCAGGAAACAGAATCCCAGGAAAGCAGCTGGTCCGGATTCTGTCTCCCCATCCAGCTTGAAGCACTGCGCTGATCAGCTGTCCCCAGTGTTCACAGACATTTTTAACACCTCATTGGAGACATGTCACGTGCCAGCCTGCTTCAAGACCTCGACAATAATCCCTGTTCCCAAAAAGCCAAGGACCACAGGACTCAATGACTACAGACCCGTCGCCCTGACCTCTGTGGTTATGAAGTCCTTTGAGCGTCTTGTGCTTTCACACCTGAAAGCCATCACCAACCCACTCCTGGACCCACTGCAGTTTGCCTACAGAGCCAACAGGTCTGTAGACGATGCAATTAATCTGGCCCTCCACCACATCCTCCAGCACCTGGACTCTGCAGGAACCTACGCCAGGATCCTGTTTGTGGATTTCAGCTCTGCCTTCATCACCATCATCCCGGCTCTGCTTCAGGAGAAGCTCTCCCAGCTGAGCGTGCCTGACTCCATCTGCAGGTGGATCACTGACTTCCTGTCTGACAGGAAGCAGCATGTGAAGCTGGGAACACATGTCTCCGACTCACAGGTCATCAGCACCGGATCCCCCCAGGGCTGCGTTCTTTCTCCTCTGCTCTTCTCCCTGTACACAAACAGCTGCACCTCCAGTCACCAGTCCGTCAAGCTCCTGAAGTTCGCGGACGACACCACTCTCATCGGACTCATCTCTGATGGTGACGAGTCCGCCTACAGGTGGGAGGTTGACCAGCTGGTCACTTGGTGCAACCGAAACAACCTAGAGCTCAACGCTCTAAAGACAGTGGAGATGGTCGTGGACTTCAGGAAGAACTCAGCCTCACCTGCACCCATCAACCTCTGTGACTCCACAGTTGACACTGTGGATTCCTTTCGCTTCCTGGGAACTATCATCTCCCAGGACCTCAAGTGGGAGCTGAACATCAGCTCTCTCATCAAAAAAGCCCAGGAGAGGATGTACTTCCTGCGGCAGCTGAAGAAATTCAACCTGCCAAAGACAATGATGGTGCACTTCTACTCCTCCATCATTGAGTCCATCCTCACCTCCTCCATCACCATTTGGTACGCTGCTGCCACGGCCAAGGACAAGGGCAGACTGCAGCGTGTCATTCGGTCTGCAGAGAAGGTGATTGGCTGCAATCTTCCATCTCTCCAGGACCTGTTCGCCTCCAGAACTCTGAGGCGTGCAGGAAAGATTATGGCTGATCCCTCCCACCCTGGACAGAAACTTTTTGAGTCACTCCCCTCTGGCAGGAGGCTGCGGTCCATCAGGACCATAACGCCACAAGAACAGTTTTTTCCCGTCTGCTACTAGCCTTATCAACAAGGCCCGGAGCCCCCCCCCCTGACACTCTGACTCCTCACACTCCTCCTCTGCCTCTACATGTCACATTATCATTACATCCTTTTTATGCGTTACATTAACGTCATTACTGTGAACTTTGCACCTGGTGAATATTTCACTGTTACTCACTTCTGCCCAGCTGTACTGCTCTTTACTGCTCTTTCTGTAGTGCTCTTTTTCATCTTTTTAAAAAAATAAAAAAAAACAGCAAGAAACATTTATATACTGTGTATATATACGTATACTGCTCACTTAACTTTTTAAAATTTTGTATGCTTGTTATGCACCAATGACACCAGAACAAATTCCTTGTATGTGCAAATCGTACTTGGCAATAAAGCTCTTCTGATTCTGATTCTGATTCTGAGATGAACATGAGGAACTCTGGTGGTTTTCCTGGATGTTGTGGATACCAGAAGAAATTATCATTAGCTGTCATTGTTGTGTGATATTTGTAGGACAGAGAGACAGACGTGTGTTTTGAAGTGAACTCTTCAGTCTTGACTGGAGTCAGTTCTTCACAATTGATGCCTGAAGGAGAAAATAATGATGTCAAAGACAATTCACATTCACATGTTATTGGAATGAAAACATTTTGTGTCTTATAATGTAACAAACCTGTTAGAGTGTTAATAAGCAGCAGATAAAATACAGAGTGATGCAGTGACAGCATGTTGAATAAAGGTCATGTTAATGGTTTGAATCTTGAACTCTGCTGAATATGGAACCTCTCTCCTCTATAGTTCAGTAACAACTCAGCTCCTCCCTGAATCTCTACGTCTCTTCTTAGATGTGTATTTTCTCTTCTCTCTCTTCCCTCCTGCTTCACACTGACTGCAGCATTTAGTTCAAGCTGAGGGTGGACTGTCTTTAGTTTGTTTTTGGAATAATTGTGTTTTTGGACATTTTCTACATAAAACACAGAGTCATCAGCAAACCTGTGCATCTAAACATCAGGACACACAGCTGCCAAATCAATAAAGTATAAACCAAATTTAAAGGTGGCCCAGGATGGATCCTTGTGGGACACCAGTGGACAAACAAATGGAGTCTAATTGAAGATCATGCATCTGAACAGACTGTGATTCAATTCAATTCAATTCAAATCATAACATACATTATCTCAAGGCACTGTACATAGACAAGATCAAGGAGAGCAGAGAACCCCAACAGTTCAAACAATGAGCAAGCACTAGGCATCAGTGGAGAGAAAAAACTCCCTCTTAACAGGAAGAAATCTCTGACAGAACCAGGCTCAGAGATGTGCAGTCATCTGCCTCGACCGATTGGGGTGAAAGGAAAATGGGGGACAGAGGAGAGGTGGGGGACAGAAAGGGGGGAGAGAAAGGACAAGAGGGAGATGAGGTAGAGACAGAAGAGAGAGAGAGACCAGGAGCAGATACACAACAACTGTATCAAGTTACAAGTTTATACAGTCAATGATATCGACTTTTAATTATAGCACAATAATAATGGTGATGATATGTATGATATGGATAGCCTCGAAAACTGATACGGTAAGACTAGGTCTTTCAGGTATGAAGGGGCCTGACCATTAAGTGCTTTGCACGTGAGGAGGAGGATTTTAAAGGGGACATATTATACCCTATTTCTCCAAGTTAAAATAGTTCTCTGGTGTCCTAATGAACATGTCTGTGACATGCTTTGGTCAAAATACCATAAGGATGAAGCACCATAGCAGTTCAATAACCCTGCCTGTCCTTTTTACTGTGCTCACTCAGATCCTGTTCCCTCCGCTCCATTCCTCTCCCCCTCCCTCCACTAGTTCTCTGACAATATCAACATGGCAGCGTGCGCGGAAAACAGCGAGAGTGCCATCACAGGAAGAGATGTCCGACACAAAGCTCAAGCCGAACACTGCCGAACTGTAAATCAGTTAAAAAGACTTAGGGACAGCATCGCCGATCGCAGCGAGCTGCATAAACTGCCGCTGTATGTGACAGTATAAGACTGAGTCTGTGCTCTGGTCATGGAGGACATACTTTTTAATTAGGAAGTGTCAGAATGGTCAGTTATGAGCTCTATTTGACCTTTTCTTAAAAATGTGTGTGTTTGTATGTCGAAGCACGGGAAGACAAGAACTGTGACTAGGTACGTGGAACAAGAGTGCTGGAACACGAGACAAAGCTACAAACGTACTGGCGACGAGACAAGACACAGAAGGGGTTTAAGAGCAGTGCTGACTAATGAGTAAGTGCATGCAGGTGCGCAGGAACAATCAGGAAGCAGGTGGACGCAGACGAGAAGGGGGCAGGGCAAACAGGAACCTGGAACAGAGACAGTGGTGAGTGATCACAAAATAAAAACAGGAAGACAAACCAAACCATGACAAGGACAGAGAGACAGACGTGTGTTCTGAGGTGAACTCTTCAGTCTTGACTGGAATCAGTTCTTCACATTTGATGCCTGAAGGAGAAAATAATGATGTCAAAGACAATTCACATTCAGATGTTATTGGAATTCCAACCTTTTGTGTCTTATAATGTAACAAACCTGTTAGAGTGTTTGTGACGGAGTGACACGTAACTAATGGCACACACACACTCGCTGATAGAGCGCAAAGACGCACACACTCCAACACACACTCGCTGGTAGAGCACAAAGACGCACACACTCCAACACACACCCACTGAGAGAGCAGCCGCGCACACACACACACGCCGCCACACACTCGCTGATAGAGCGCACAGACAGACGCATACACATACCGAAATGCTTTGCCAGTTTTCAGCAACATTTGTAGACCGTCAAGGGTGCACACTTGCCGCTCCTACATAATCATCTGAACAATTAACTTGGTTCAAACTTACTTACCCCTCATCCTCAGTTTGCGTCTGCAGCATTCCAAACATTGTTTACGTCAGCAGCACACATAAATGACGACGATGGCATGACGCTTAGTGTGACGTCACTATTGTTTGTAATTCTATTAATTGTCTCTTAATTGTGTTTATTAAAGGTGGGGGCAATATTTATTGTGGCACGGTTATTTGACAATAGTTTGTTCGAGGGTGGCACAAAGGGCCTAAGAAAATCCAGGCGTCAACGACTCTTTGAAAAGCAGCTAAGGTCAGCAGTGCCTGAAAGCAAAAACCTGTTGTCTAGCGCAATGTGGGATGTACCTGAAAAGTGGAGATGACACTCTAAAAAATGTTTTTGCTAAGGTAACAAATGGAAACAGTGTGGGGGAAAGTTTTATGGTTGATGAGGGGGTGTTGTACACAATTGACAATGATCACAAGCGTCTAGTAGTGCCTGTCCAATGTAGAGACATCATTATGCACCTTGCACATTCACTACCATGGGCTGGACATCTTGGCCACAACAAAAAATATCTGTGCATCAGTTCACGTTTTTACTGGCCCTCCATGTACACTGATATTCAGATCATTCATAATCATGCACTACCCGTAAATCTGACAGAGCATTTCTGCAGCCACTTCCTGTCATATCAATTCCATTCCGTAGAATCGCCATGGACATTGTGGGCCCTTTGCTGAAAAGCAGTGGGGGTCACCAATACATTTTGGTCATGTGTGACTATGCTACCCGGTTCTCTGAAGCTTTTCCCCTACGCACAATCACTGCACCTGCTGTACTGCGAGCCCTGGTGCAGCTCTTCTCAAGAGTGGGGATCCCAGATGTAATTCTGACCGATCAAGGGACTAATTTCACTCCAAGTTGTCACAGCTATTTTACAAAAAGCTGGGCATATCACCCATCACCAGATGTTGAAGCGGATGCTGCAAAAGTTTGTTGATGACACAGGCAAAGATTGGGACCGCTGGTTGCCTTTCATCCTCTTCGCCTACCGTGAAGTTCCCCAGGCATCAACTGGTTTCTCCCCGTTTGAACTGCTGTACGGTTGGGACGTCCAGGGGCCAATGGATCTGCTTCGAAAGCACTGGGAGGCCCCATCTTCCACCTTACATGACAGAGGGGTAGTTCAGTATGTGCTGGAAATAAGGGAGCGGTTGGCCAGATACCAGGAGGAGGCAGGTCAACCTGTCTGAAGCTCAGAAACATCAGAAGACCTGGTATGACCAACAGGCTCAACACCGGGAGTTCCAGCCAGGCCAAAAAGTCTTGCTGCTTCTGCCATCATCTAATAACAAACTTTTGGCCAAATAGCAAGGCCCATATGTCATTACACAGAAGATGGGCCCAGTCACATATGAGGTACATTATCCTGAGAATAGAGAAGCCAAGGCAAAGTGGAAGGAGTGTCCAGCCTCCATTTCCAGCCAGGTCCTGATGGTAAGGAAGGTGGAGACAGAAGAAGAGCCTGACACAGGATTGGAAACCCTGGCAACATCTGCTTCTCCTGTGCTAACTCATCTGAAACAGCAACAAGCAACCCAACTCCTCCAGGTTTTCAAGGAGACCCCTACCTTGTTCACTGCCAACCCCGGAAAGACGACATATATTGAGCATGCCATCCGTTTAAAGGATGGACAACCCCTACAGCAGCATCCCTACCGGATTCCACAGCATCTGGTGGGAAAATTACAGCAGGAGGTGGAGGAGATGCTTAGACTCCAAGTGATTGAGCCATCCAACTCAGAGTGGTGCAGTCCAGTGGTCATCGTTTTCAAAAAGGATGGATCGCTGCGGATATGCATTGACTTTAGGAAGCTCAATTACATTTCTGAGTTTGATGTCTACCCTATGCCAAGGATTGACGATCTACTTGAGAAGATCGGAGCAGCTAAGTACATCACTACCTTGGACTTGTGCAAAGGATACTGGCAAGTGCCATTGGCGAGGTCATGTCGACCATATACTGCCTTCCGAACTCCAGCAGGACTTTACCAGTTTACCGTGATGCCTTTTGGACTACATGGGGCACCTGCTACATTCCAGCGATTGATGGACAAGGTACTGGAAGGTTGTAACCACTGCAGTGCTGCCTACCTTGATAATGTGGTTATCTTCAGCGACAACTTTGAGGAGCATGTTTGTGATCTAGCACTGGTCCTGTGGAAGATTCAGAAAGCTGGACTGACACTCAACCTCTCCAAGTGTGAATGGGCGAAACGGAAAACAAGTTACCTAGGATATCAACTGGGCCGAGGAGATGTGCGCCCACAAGTGGATAAGGTTGAAGCTATCCAGAAATGCCCTCGTCCTCGAACAAAGAAAGAGGTACGGTCCTTTCTAGGTTTGGCCGGATGGTACCGAAGATTTGTGCCCCAATTCGCAACCATTGCCGCCCCACTCACTGAGTTGACCCGTAAGGACTAGAAGAACCTGGTGATTTTGTCAGATGACTGTGAGGCCGCTTTCAGCACCTTGAAAGCTTACCTGTGCTCTTCCCCAGTTCTCCGGAGTCCAGACTTCAAACAGAGGTTCCTGGTGCAAGTCGATGCATCTGCCATTGGTCTAGGAGCAGTGCTAGCCCAAGGCATTCTGGGAGAGGAGGAAAAGCTGCGTGAAAAGCAGCTTACCAGACGGTTTGGAGTTGTTTTCTGCTCTTGTTGATGTTCCAGCCGGCTCTTAAAAAATTGTGAGAGTCCCATTTCAGAATTCCACACAGCACGACATATACCTTCCACCAAAATTGCATTGAAGAGATTATCGGCATCAAACCAGTGAGTGTTCTCCCAGCTTCCCAGACACCAACTAATCAGACTGGTGATACTCTCCTATGCTCGTCTCAAGTAAGTGCCACTGCTGCTGACCATGAAAAGGGGAACAAAGGAGCCCACAGAGTACTCCGTCCCCAAGAAAAATGGCATCCGGGCATCAGGGCTGCGCAACAAGAAGATCCAGCAATCAAAGAAGTTGTGTCCTTGAAACTCAATGCATGGAATCCCAATGGAAAAGATAAAAGAGCAATGCAGAGAGGGACAAGAAGATTGATCTATGAGTGGAACAAGCTAGGTGTGGAGAATGGAATACTCTATCGGAAAACGGGGCAACACAGACAACTGCTCCTCCCTGAAAAGCTAAAACCTGTGGTACTGAAGAATTTACATGATGACATGGGGCATGTAGGTGCTGAAAAGGTCACCCACCTCGCCCGTGAAAGGTTTTATTGGCCCAACATGCAGCAAGACATCGAGGACTATGTGACAAAGAGATGTGTTTGCATCAAACAAAAACGTCCCAACGTTCCACAGAAGGCCCCGATGGGATCCATCACGAGCAGTGCACCGTTCGAGTTAGTCTCTATTGACTATTTACACCTGGAGCCAAGTAAGGGAGGTTACGAGTATATCCTCGTCATTGTCGACCACTTCACACGCTTTGCTCAGGCGTACCCAACGAAGAACAAATCAGGAAAGACAGCAGCTAAAAAGATATTTCAGGACTTTATCCCTCGTTTTGGGTACCCTGAGAAGCTTCATCACGATCAAGGGCGTGAGTTCGACAATAGCCTGTTCCAAAGATTACAACAACTGTCAGGAATTGCTCATTCAAGAACTACGCCTTATCATCCACAGTGCAACCTGGTGGAAAGGTTAAATCGCACACTTCATCAAATGCTGCACACCCTACAGGAGGAAAAGAAGAGTGAATGGAAAGATCATCGGCCTCATATCGTGCATGCCTACAACTGCACGAGGCATGAAGCTACCGGATACTCGCCATTCTTTCTTTTGTATGCTAGGGCACCACGGCTACCTATCGACTTGTTCTTTAGCCCAAGAAGAGAGAGTGAGGCACGCAACTATCAGACCTTCGCACAGCAGTGGGCAGAAAGGATGCGAGCAGTTTACCAGATCGCGGCTGATAACAGCCACAAGTCCTCGGCTAAGGGAAAAAAACAGTACGACAGAGGTGTGAGAGGTGTTACTCTTCAGCCAGGTGACAGGGTACTGGTAAAAAATCTCTCAGAGAGGGGAGGTCCAGGCAACCTGCGCGCCTATTGGGAGAAAGTTGTACATCGTGTCATGGAAAGATTGGGAGATGGACCAGTCTATAAAGTACAGCCAGAGGGAGGTAGCAGGTGCCTGCGTGTGCTACATAGAAACCTGCTTCTGCCAGTGAATGCCCTACCTCTTCCATGCTATAGACTGGTGAAGCAACAAGAACCTACCATACAACAGGGTCCTCGAGACCCACCTAAGCTCCGTGCAACAGCAAGAGAATTCTGTCCTCCTGTCAGACAAGAAGCTGAGAGACCTCAGGACATAGAGGAGGCTCAGGATATGTCAGAGTTAGTGGAGAGAGGGCCTGATCAAGTGGAAGAGATGGATGACGGCAGTATAGGAGAAGGAGAAAACGTGAGAAGATCCCAGCGGAGAGGGAGGCCCACAGAACGATTCACGTATGATACTCTGGGTCAGCCATCATACCGGCATTGGAGTGCAAATGTGAACACTGTTGTAACCATCCAACCACTCGCGGTGACTCGAGGTTGGGTACCCTTCCCCTACCCCACCCAGTCCCAGCCATACTGCTGTAACTGCTACGCTCAGGTACACTAAAAGGGTGCACAAAGAAAGATAACAAATGTCAGGAGTCTTTCTTTTAAGTGAGGGAGAGTGTAGAGGCTTGAAAATAGCTAACTGTATGAGTAAATTAAATAGAAAGTAAAGGCAGACACCCCCTATTTTTTTTAATTTCTTATTTTCTTTTATTCGGTTAATGTTATTGCTTCATCTCTCATTTAATTTAACTGCAGAGAAGCACACACCATTAATTGTTGGACATACGACATTTCACATCCAGGCCGCTAGGTGGCGCATTGCACTTAGAAAATAGCATTGTTGACACGCACAGAGGAAGAATTAATCCTCCTGTGTGAAGGTAACACCAGCTCGACGTGTGTGTCTTTGTTATTTTCACAAGTTGTTGTGAGAATGTTGTGTAAACGGAGATAGAGGACTATAAGCTAACTGGCTAATGCTAGCGTACGTGTGTGTGTGCGCGTGTGTGTGTGCGCGCGTGTGCGTGCGTGTGTGTGTCAGCCAGCGGGAAAAGCAAGTCCAATCAGGAAGACTCCTGAATAAATTCAATGCACTTTATGCAGAATGTACCTAATTGTTTGAAGTATTTGGAATAATATGAATGTTTTTGTGGCTTAAGTCAGAGATGTGTTTGCCAAGTCATTTTGAAAAGTTTAAAGTAAACTTTTGAATTGTAAGACATTTTCTGTGAGACAGTAAAAACAAAATTATTACTTTTCATGATATGATTGAAATATATGTGAATACCGATCGGAAGAATGATTTTGTTTATCTGATTCTTGAGTGGATGTGTTAAGGGCCTAAGCAGCCTCAGTTATACTGTAATCTTGTGTATTCAATGAATATGTGAAGTGATTGTTACTGCTCTAGCTTAGCGTTTCTGAATGGCTATGTTATATGAAAAACAAGGTTACAAGATGTTAGTCTACAGGCAATGTACAGAGTTTGATACCTGAAGTATAATACAGAGGAAGAATAAATCCTCCTGCGTGAAGGTAACACCAGCTCGACGTGTGTGTCTTTGTTATTTTCACTACAGGAAAAAAATAACTTGCTGCTTTCCCTGACTGCCCTGTCAGGGAGGTAACAGATGCTGCGTCTGAATTAACTGGATGCTGAAAGAACTGTTGAATCAAAAAAGAGACAGTTTCAATCAGGAGGTACCAAAGCAGATATTAAGGCTGTGCAGCAGAAAATTAGGAAGAAAATCATGGAATGTAAAGCAGCGTATAAAGATAAAGTGCAGTCATTGTTTAGTCATGATGCAAGGAGAGCCTGGCAAGGCCTACAAACCATGACTGGCTATAACCCTAAAATGCATACTTTAAATGTGGCAGATATGGATTGGATTTTCTATGGATTTAAACACATTTTATTGCCGCTTCGATGAAGTTGATTATTCTGTACAGCAGACAATGGCAATTGATAGAATAAAAGACTTAACTGGCAGGGACATTGTTATTTCCATTGATGACGTTCGGAAACAATTTTATCAGCTACACACTAGGAAATCACAAGGGCCAGATGGGATCAGCTGCAAGGTCTTGAAGGCATGCGCTTATTCACTTGCACCCCCATTTCAAAGGCTTTTTCAATGTTCAGTAGACACGGGACTGATACCAGCCCAATGGAAGCAGTCCCTAATTATACCAGTACCTAAACACAATAGGCCAAGAAAAATCAATGACCTTAGACCAGTTGCACTAACTTCAGTTCCTATGAGGTGTCTTGAAAAAACACTATTAAAACATCTGTTAACTGAAGTCACACCATGCCTGGATTCACACCAGTTTGCCTGGTGATGATGCACTGCTGACAATGACTGACAGTATATTGGAACATCTAGAAAGGCCTAGTACCTTTGTAAAGATTGTCTTTATTGATTTCAGCAGTGCATTCAACACCATACAGCCTTACCTGTTGGTGGATAAACTGGCAGAGCTAGGTGTTAACCCAAAGCTAACTATCTGGATCAATAGTTTTCTAACAAACAGGACACAACAAGTCAGGTTCAATTCAGTCACTTCCACCTCCAGGCCCATAAATACTGGTGCCCCTCAGGGGTGTGTTCTGTCCCCTATACTCTACACACGGAATGAGTGCCGAGCTAGCACACCTACACACACTTTCTTCAAGAATGCGGATGATACTGCCATTGTGGGGTATCTGAAATCAGATAGCTCAGTGCTAGCCAGTTTTGAGGAAGAGGTGAGAAACTTCACCAACTGGTGTAAAGACAGCTTCCTGGCTGTTAATGCAAATAAAACTAAAGAAATGGTTATAGATTTTAGACGTTATAAAAGTGAGGTCCCTAACAGCTTTGTTAATGACAAGCCAATTGAGAGGGTCAGCAGCTACAAATAACTAGGCATTGAAATTGATGACCAACTCAAATTTGAGATATGTTCTACGTCTAAGGCTAAAAAACTACAGCAGCAGATGTTCTTCTTACGTGAGCTCAACTACTTTAGGGTGGACTGTATTTTAGAATTATTCTACAAAACAGTCCTTCAGAGCGTATTGTCCTTTGGCTTAGTCTGTATATTTGGGAAAATGTGAAAAAAAAGACCAGGATAAACTGCAGAGTTTAGTTAAGACAGCAAGCAAAATTATTGGATCTAGTCAGACATCAGTCACAGAGCTATGGTCAGCTCTTATTGTGGATAAAGTTCAGCAGATACCCTTCCCACCCCTTATATAGGAGGTTTCAATGCAGCAACTGGGGCAGCAGTAGGCTGCTGCAAAGGCCAAATAGGACCAAAAGGTTTAGCGTGTCATTTGTCCCCTCTGCTATTAGACTTTTTTATGAAAGACACAGGTCAAGATAATTAATTGTTGTGTCCACTCTTGCAATTACTGTGTTCTTTCTTTTCTTTTATTTTTAATTTTGGAATGGTGTCTTAGACTTATGTGTGTTAAGCCTGCTACTGTGTGACTATTTATTATTAAATGTAGTTATTGTGCGTGCGTGCGTGTGTGTGGGGGGGGGGTGGGTATTTGTATGTCTATGTGTCTAAAATGTGCTGCACTTTGACCAAACAAATTGGGATATTAAAGTATACTTTGACTTTAAATTTGAGAAACGATTCTACTCATTGAAGAACATCAGCAGAAAAATGAACTGTTTATAGATTTAATACAAGAACTTTGTGATTCACTTTATCAAAGTCAAGAAAGACAGAACCAACAAAATCACCACCTCTAACAATTAGTTTTCTAATGTTATTTGAATGTAAAATAAATATGTGTTCGGTTTAAGGAGAAACCACAGTTTTCACAATCATTTCACAACTTTATTTAGCTGACAATGAAATATTTTTGTATTAAACTGAACATGAATCAAATTTTAAAAAGGTTTTATTTCACCTGGTTTGTATAATTTTAGGTGCATTTTAAGAAGAATTACATCCAAAGACGACATGTAAATAAAATATTGTAGGGCCCAGGATTGGACCCTGTGGTACACCATTCCATGACTGATATTAAATATTTGACTCCAACATTGTTTTTCTCATTGTAAAACTATAAAAACCTCACAGTCAGATTCTCTGTCATATGAAAGAAACATCATCACAAACACTGAGGTGTAACAGTGTGTGACTCCCTCTAGTGGATGTAGTGTTTTTGTACAGATTTGTGGTGTTTCCTGTTACTGTGGGCCTCACAGCACAGTAGTAAACAGCAGAGTCGGAGAGCTGAAGCTTCTGGATCTTCAGAGGAACTGATGTGTTGTTGACAACAGCATCAATCCTCTCCTCCTGTCTTCCTGCAGGATTATCTGCTGTCGTACTGAAACGCTGCAAGAGAAACTTTGGAAAACCATTGACTTCCTGTTTGTACCATAACAGGGTGGGACTGTGGTCACTGGTTTGAAATGTACAACCCAGTGTAAAAGTGTGTCCTTCAGCAGCAGTGACGTCTCCTTGTGGCTGCGTCACTCGGTCTTGTCCTTTACACTCTGTGGAAGAAGAGGACATGCAGAGGAAGAGGCGGATCAATAAAGACCATGAATTCACTTGTAAGTATATAGAGTCAGAGGATTTCTTCTGATTGTCAGTCTCATAAAGAGTGGACACTCAGTAACTTTGTCTTACCAAAGACAAGAGCAGCAACAATCATCAACAGACCGTGTTCCATCTCTGCAACAAGCTCCCCCGCTCACAAGCCCTCTGCTGGAGGGGACAGGGCGTGAAGGAGGCGTCCAGCAGTGTCTGTCTCACTTCAGCTTCACGTCTCACTGGCACAGAAGGTCCAACATGTGTCCTGTTGAGGACAGAGTGACGGAGGCATCTTCACAGCTGAACTCTTCAGTCTTCATCAGAATCACGTGGTTACTGTGACTTCCTGTCACAGACTCCTCCTCCTCATTCTCATGTGAATCACACTGTTTTTTCCTTGTTCTGTGGTTTTATGACATACTGACACAAAGTCAGAGCTGAGAGCATGTCTGACCTCTGACTCCAGAACCAGGTCTGCGGCTCGACTTTTATTAATCGTCCCAGAATTAAAACTGTCTTCTATAAGAACCTTTTTGAGACGTTCAGGTGAAGGATCTTGTTCATATTTGAAATTGTCTCACCTCTGTCTTTGCTGTTGATCTGGACCAGGACTTCCTGGAAGAAGAGGTCTTGTGTCTCATTGGGACCTTCCTGTCTAAATAAAGGATAAATAAATAAATAATAATAAAAACTAGTCTACGATATCTATGTCACATGTTCACATCTTTATATGAGATAAAGATGTGAACATGTGACGTAGATATCGGTTTGTTTGTAAAGCACTCACTCTCCCACACCAAAGTCCATAGAGAAAATGAGTGATTTTAGCTCACAAGGACACAGGAGCTGCTGCAATCGTAGACTTAAAGTAAAGTAGATTTTATGAGTCTTTTGCTATTACTTATTAAGCCAAAAATATCCCCATGAGACACACAACGTCCTCTTTCAGACTTTGTTTGTCTTCTGTTATGTGGCTTTCATTCACTGACAGCAGTGTTTCCACTGAGATTGAACCTGTTTTATTTCCAGGTTCTAAGTGCAGGGGACGTTCACAGCACGTCATTAAAACTCCCAACATGTTCATTTATTGGTAGATTCTGGTCATTTATTTTGGATAGATTCACTAATGGCGCATTTCCACTGGCTCTACTCGCCTCGCCATGGCACGACACGACACAGCATGATTAGGTTGCATCTCCACTATAAAAAAGTACCTACTTAACGTGGGCGGAGTCATCACTGCTTTTACTTGACAGTTTCACTTCAGTCTGTAAATACATGACTGTGTCTGAGTTTTTGGGTCTCAATGAGGTTTCCTGTATAAATAAAGGTTCACAAAATAATCTGTCCATAGACACCACTAGGGGGCAGTAATACATTTATTTTATTTTTTAAAACAGAAGTGCTTCAGCTTCCACTCTGTTGTCGTAATTTCTCAGTCTGTTCAGATACATGATCTTCAATCAGACGCCATTTGTTTGTCCACTGTTGTCCCACAAGGATGCACACTGGGCCCACTGTAATTCAGTTTATACTTTATTGATTTGACAGCTGTGTGTCCTGATGTTTACATGCACGTGCTTGCTGGTGACTGTTTTATGTAGAAAATGTCCAAAAACACAATTATTCCAAACCCTTGATGGTCAATTTCACACATGTTTCTACATCTCTATGTGTCTGAAAGTGAGTGACTGAATGTTCAACACTAAGACAAATGACTCTGCTACACAATCATGTGTTTCTGTGTGAGAAAAAATGGAACTATGAATCTATAAATCTCTGTACATCCTACTAAAAACAGACAGAAGACCACTGGTGACAACTCAGCGCTCAAAGAAAACAAGGACACAGAAAAGAGGCCGTATTCCTGTAGAGAAATTGCTGCAACTAAAAATGTAATGTGAGATTGATGTGGACCCTGGTTTCAGTGCCAATGGAACCACAGGCAAGTGCACACATGCAGAAATGGGACCCAGCCCTTAATCCAGACGAGAACAAGCTGACACCCAGTTTCAGTGTGTTTTACTTTCCACAGAGAACAACGTTATTTCCTAACATAAGTCGCTTTGCTAACTAACAAGCTAATCGTGTGTGTGTGTGCGTGTATGTGTGCGTGTGTGTGTGTGTGGTATTTCACACAACAATGTAGCTACATCTCCACACCTGTAGGACAGCACTGTGTGGACAACGAGACAAACACCTTAAAACAGTCAAAGATACAGTCGTCCATGAACTACAAATGGAAAGCTCCCTGAACTATAAATGGAACACCCCGAGAACTACAAATGGAACGCTCCATGATCTACAAATGGAACGCTCCATGAACTACAAATGGAACGCTCCATGAACTACAAATGGAAGCCCAAACTGCTTACCTGTAACTGTGTAATGACTCTCTCAGATACCCACACACTATTCATTTATATCTATATGTCTTTAAATAAATATATTCATCATCAATCGACTTATTATCGTCGTGCGCCCGAGTGCGCGCTCCTGCGTGAGAACGGTGACGGGAGCGCGCCCGGTGTCCGGCTCGTGCTTGCTCTGTGGAGTGAGCGGACTGAGTGAGGAATCAGCAGCAGCCGGACACTCGCTCATCGACCACCGCCGCAGTCCGCTCACTTCCAGCGGCTCAAACGGGTCTCCACATCGGCCCTGGAGTGGACGTGTCAGGGGCAGGGAGCAGACGGACTCCCCCCTCTTTCGACGCCGGTTTGTCGGAAGTTTAAAGTCCGCTAAGCTAACCCGGGAGAGCGGGACAATGAGGAGAAGTCAGCCGGGCTGCCGGACTGCTGCTAACGGCTAAACTCTGCCATGACGGATTAAACTGCCACTTTCACCGCTTTTTAAACACTTTAACTCCTTACTCTCGACCCCCCCGACTCTCCTGGAGAGCTCCTTCCAAACACAACAACTTTGTTTTATTCAAACCGTCCCGTCGGGACATGGAGACGGACTCCGTGTCAGGCGACGTGGAGTCACTGCACGGCGGACTGAGCCTCCTGGACCCGCTGGTGGAGCGGATCCTCGGGGACTCCGTGTCCCAGCAGCAGGGCTGGCTCCGGGTCTACGGTAAGAACACACACACACACACACACACACGCACAGAAACACGGGACAAAATCAGCACCGAGCAGGCACACTTTTTACTTAAGGTACCCGGAAACTAGAGGGAGAGTCCGGGGAGCCAGGTAGAGAGCCGCGGGCCGAGACTGAGGTCATGGCGGACACCGGGTGACTGGAAACCGGCGCTGCTGCTGGAGCTCAGGGTGACGCTCTCCTCCTCCTCCTCCTTCTCAGTCAGAGCCTCCAGTTTCAGCACAGGTTCCCTTCACACTGAGGTCACAGGTCACCACCCCCAGCTGCGTTTGGTCCTATTCACTAAAGATAGATCCACTCTAGTCTGTGGACTGTCACCACGATGAACAAATACACATAAAGTCTTAAAGTTTATTACATTTACTGTACTTAAATATCAAAAGAAATGTTATGATATAAAATGTACTTAAGTCTTAGAAGTAAAAGTGTTAAAAAAATTGAGTTATTGAGTCTGTCAACTGGAGGTTGAGGGTTCAATTCCTGGAGCAAAGACACTTAAAGGGGACATATTATACACTATTTCCCCCATTAAAATAGTTCCCTGGTGTCCTAATGAACATGTCAGTGACATGCTTTGGTCAAAATACCATAAGGATGAAGCACCATAGCGGTTCAATAACCCTGCTAAACCCCCCCTTTCAGAACGCTCGGTTTTCGCGCATGGTCCCTTTATATGCAAATGAGACACAGGCAAACACACACCCACTTCTTCCAGGGTGTTTCTGATTTGTCCTCTTTACAGCGCTCACTCGCTCAGATCCTGTTCCCTCGGCTCCATTCGTCTCCCACTCCCTCCACTAGTTCTCTGACAATATCAACATGGCAGTGTGCGCAGAAAACAGCGAGAGTGCCGTCACAGGAAGAGACGTCCTACATAAAGATCGAGCCGAACACTGCCCAACTGTAAATCAGTTAAAAACACTTAGGGACAGCACCGCTGATTGCCAGCGGCACGCGGCGAGCTGAATAAACTGCCGCTGTATGTGACTGTATCAGACCGGTGACTGCTCTGGAGACCTCGCCACCACTGATCGCCGCCGATCAGCGGTGCTGTCCTGACTCACTGTCCCTGCATAAACTGCTGCTGTATGTGACTGTATCAGACTGAGTCTGTGCTCCGGTCATGGAGGACGTACTTAACAAATATTTTTAATTAGGACGTGTCAGAATGGTCAGTTATGAGCTCTATGTGACCTTTTCTTAACAATTTGTGTGTTTGTACGTCGGTGAAATACGTTCGCTGACTAAATACGGCGACCGCTGGCCGCAGTCGGATGTGAAGTGGTACGAACACACGTTTGCTGACTTTATCCGGCACATTAGCTTCATATATAAAATCCTCTGAGGCTGGAAGTTTGTGTAAAACACTGTGCTCCACTGTGCAGCCACCAACAGCACACTTGTCCCTCCGTTTTGACATAATACCGCTCTTCCTCCCTCGCCTGCACTCTGGCATTTTATAGGGACAAGGTGGAGCTCTCGAAGTAAACTTACTGGTGGGGCGGTAACATTCGCGGTGAAATGCGCATGCTGCCGTCATAAGCGGAGGGAATTCAACATCGAGTGTTTTATCGCCTATTCTTACACTAAGGGGGACCACGAAAACATGACTGAGTATTCTTTTTCCACACTTTGGTGACTGGTAGGGTAAATATAGACCATAATACCAACTCTTCTTATTATTATTTTATTTGGTAGTAACGAGTAACAAAGAGAGTTAGAGGAAAACAAATGTAATAAAAATCTACGTCACATGGTCACGTGTATGTCTCACAGTTAAACCACTCACTCTCCCACACCAAAGTACAGTGATTTTAACATCACACACACAGTTGTTGATCCACTGCTGCCTCCATCACTAAGTTCAAATGTCTGATTTAATTAAATCCAATTGATTAAGTAAAACTCAGCATTTGAAATCCTTCATTCAGATTTTATTTAGTGACACAAAGTGACCACACGAGGCAGCAGAGGACCAGCAGCTAAAATCACTGGTTTTCTCTCTGGACTTTGGTGTGGGAGAGTGGGTGCTTTACGTAAGTCTGTCTCACAGTGAGATAAAGACGTCAACGTGTTCTTAAGATATCGTAGACTTAAACTGATGCAGGTTTTATTCATGTGTGTTAAAGTTTGTCCTTGTGTCTCTGCTGGCAGCCATGTTTTCACTGAGACTGAGCCTCTGTGTCTTGTTCTCAGCAGCAGGGGGCGCTCTCAGCACAGGCAGCACTCATACAGCCACACTAAGAAAAATAAATATCCCTTTAACTGTCACTTTATTAAAACTGCTGTACTGTTTGTTCCCTGAACACAGTGCTGGTATCTGTGGTAACACACACACACACACACACACACACAGTTGGCAGATTCAGTTGGACTTGCTGCCATCCACAACACACACACACACACACACTCTCAACAATGACTGCTGCTGCCGTGCTGCCTTCAGGGCCACCTCACTGAGTAAAAATAAACCCGAGTTGTGCAGGAAGTTCACTTCCATTCACTGGTGTCGACTCAGGGAGGAGGAGCCAAGCTCGGTGGGGGTGGGGGGTGGGCTGAGGATGATGCTGCGTTTACCAGCAGACGGAGGGTGACATCATCAGTACGACACCAGACCAAATATGAGGCATTCACACAGCGTGACATGATCACATGATCAGAGGTTCTGTTACATGACTCAGCAGAATAACAGGATTGTGATTAAATGTCACATTCTCTGACTGAAGTGTTCGTCGCACAATGCTTGAATGTTTCCTGTCTTTATAATTTGATGCTGTTAAGATGGTATATTATTTTGAAAACCTGTCAGCAGGTTTTAGGTTGTTAAACAAAACCCTCAGTTTATCAATGAAACTGTCAAATTATCGATTTGACGATCCCTGCACTGTTTGATCATATCCAAGTTATTGATGTGGTCTGGTTGAAGTGTGTCTCACAGTGAGATAAAGACTGAACTGACCCAGACTGAAGTTTAGATGAGGATGATGAAACCAGTGACTCAGAGCAGCTGCTCTGTTTCAGCCTGTTAAATCTGACTGCTCACACACCACCAGAGCAGTCATCAGTCAGAGGAACACGTGGCGTCTAATCTCATCTCAGATTATGGATTAAACGCTCTGTTTTCAGACAAAAATGAACTTCAACTCAGTGCAGCAGATCAGTTCTAACACTTCAACTTTATGACCTTCAGTATACTCACAGATCTGAAAAATAATCCCATTATTCCGTCTACACACACACACACACACACACAGAGTAGGACAATGAGTCTGATCAGAGGAGGAAGTGGAAAGTTCCCTGTGTGTATGTGTGTGTATGCGTGGACACAGGATTTCCTCTCTGAAACAAACAGCAGTGAAACGTCTCAGGTCAGAAATAAACTGCTGTCTATTTCAGGAGCGAGTGGAAAAATCCCACAATGACTTGAACGTCTCATCAGTCCACTGAGCGGCATCTCTTTGTCGTTGTGGTGTAATCAGATTACCTAATCTGCTGTGTGCGACAAGCTCTTTAATCATTGTCGTTTTAGGACCTGAAACTGTAGAGTGAGAAAATCTCAAAACGCTGACCTCGCGTTTCTGTGGAGACAGAGAATACGCTACTTTAGGGAAACGATGATGTCATAGCCCCACCCCCTAACCCTTAACCCCGCGTGACGGGATGTAACAGCAACATTCACGCTGCCGGATTCCTCAGCTCGAAGGCTTCATGCTGTTTCACAGCGTTACAGCGCCACTTATAGGCTTGATGTATGTACTACAGTCTCTGCAGTAATCTGAGTTTACTTGCATACATAATCTGTTTTCATCCAGCAAGGTAATCTTAATAAAAACTCCAAAATAATCTGATAATTTTACACTCACTAAAGTAATCTCAACACTTTACCTGGAATAATCTGATGCCCACTGAAATAGTCTGATTACATCAACTCAGATGATGGCAGTCTCAGTTTTTTGTGTCTGTGTGGGCGTGGCCTTATAATGACAATATACGTAATCAGATTATTTCAGTATATGCAATCCAGTTAAATTCAGTATACGTCATCAGAGTTTTCAGTAGGCATAATCAGATTATTCTAGGTAACGTATTCAGATTACTTCAGTGGGTGCAATTGGGCTATTTTGTTAACTTTATCAGATTAACTCAGTGGTTTTAATCAGATTATGTGAGTGTTATTTAATACAATTAATTCAGTGGATACAATCAGATTGGTTTTATGGTTTTAATACAATTATGTGACTATGTAATCCAGTTATTTCAGTGCACACAATCAGATTATTTCAGTGAATGTGTTCAGATTATTTTAGTGCATACAATCAGATTATTTCAGTCAATGCATTCAGATTACATTGCCGGATGAAATTAGATTACTGCAGTTGGTATGATCAGATTATTTTGGTGTGTTAAATTAAGTGAGTGTGTCTGTCCAGATTACTTTGTCATCTGTAATCAGATTACTTATTTTTAGCTCGATGCTACCTCCACAGGATGTGGGAAGACAAGTGACAAGTGACGATCTGGAGGTTTGAGTCTCTTAAACGTCACAGAGACGCCCTCCTCTCGTCTGTCCTATATATATATATATATATATATATATATACACACAGTATGTGTGTGTGTATATATACATATTATTACATAACGGTTTTAGGTGAAAAACCTGACTCTTAAAGCAGATCATTATAACTGACTAAATACAGACCTCTTCAAAGATAAAGAAAAACAAACAAAAAACAAGCACTAGGACTGTGTGTTGGACGAGTGACTCAGGTGAAGGATCAGCAATGTTCTCCTGTCACTCGTACACACAAACAGGAGGAAGCTGTGTGTGTGTGTGTGTGTGTGTGTGTGTGTGTGTGATCTCAGACAGGAAACCACAGTCTGTTTCGCTGGCACCTGATTGGCCGAGATCATCACAAACTTGGTTTTCATCTGACACTCGACTTCCTCCCAGGAAGAAAGTCACCAGCGTGTTGACAGAGTGACGGACGTTCATCTCACCGCTGTCGGTTGTTATGTCCGCGTTGTGGCACAGCTGTCGTGTAACCAGCTGTTTGTACTCCGTCTGCTCGTCGCCCGCTAACTGGAGACGCCTGTGTGGGACGGAACATGAGTGGGTTTGGCGCCCACTGCCCGGCCTCGTACAGCTGGCACCATTACAGGGAGCCTCGGCGGAGGCCCCACCCCCAGCCGCCTCCTGAGCAGCTGTTGGACAGATGTGAGTGGGGAACATCTGCCCAGGTGGACCCAATCACTGCGTCCACTCCTGAGGGCAAAGGTCACAAGTCTGAGCGTCTTCGCCAGCAGCTGCTCCACCTCCCGAGGTCCAGCCCTGAACCAAATATCAAGAGCGGATATCAAACACACGCAGGATCAACGAGGCCTTCCTCTCTGTGCAGGATCCTCCCCTACATCAGGTCCATGTCTGAGCCTGGGTCAGGGTCAGCCGATGGTCCGCTCAGGAAGACAGGGTCACATGCTAACCGACAAACTCTTTCCATCAGCAGCTTCGTCCGCTTGTTCTCTCGGAGAATCGTCCGGGAGGAAAGTCAAACACACGTTCACAAGCCTGGTAGGAGAGATTCACTGAAGTCATGCTCCCACACCAAAATCCGTCGACAAAATCAGGTGTTTTCAGTATGTTGTGTGGACCGGTCTGTGGTGGTTTTCTATGTTTGTCAGTGCTGCGTTCACTGACCTCTGTGTTATTTATTCCATTCACTGACCTGTGTGTGTGTGTCAGTGTTGTGTTAACTGACCTGTGTTTGTCAGTGTTGGGTTCACTGACCTCTGTGTGTGTCAGTGTTGTGTTCACTAATGTCTGTGTGTGTCAGTGTTGTGTTCACTGACCTCTGTGTTTGTCAGCGTTGTGTTCACTGACCTCCGCGTTTGTCAGTGTTGCGTTCACTGACCTGTGTGTGTGTCAGCGTTATGTTCACTGACCTGTGTTTGTCAGTGTTATGTTCACTGATCTCTGTGTTTGTCAGTATTGCGTTCATGACCTCTGTGTTTGTCAGTGTTGCGTTCACTGACCTCTGTGTTTGTCAGTGTTGCGTTCACTGACCTGTGTGTGTCAGTGTTATGTTCACTGACCTCTGTGTTTGTCAGTGTTGCGTTCACTGACCTCCGTGTTTGTCGGTGTTGCGTTCACTGACCTCTGTGTTTGTCGGTGTTGCGCTCACTGACCTCTGTGTTTGTCGGTGTTGCGTTCACTGACCTCTGTGTTGTTCAGTGTTGCGTTCACTGACTCTTGACACTAATATTCAGTGGAGTCTGTAGCAGTGAGTGTTTACCTGACACTAATCTTTCTACACTGCCCTGCAAACAGAGAGGCAGTATAAGAGTTTCCAGCTGCCCCAGAGCATGCTGGGTAGTAAAAACCACAGTGCTCTCACCTCCAACCACACACACACACACACGAACACACAGGGCTGATTCACCGCTGTGTTCACACACACTTGAGTTTCCATGTGAAAATGAACAGCTGCTGCTAATTGGTGGCTAATTATCGTGTGTGTGTTTTGTATGTACATTGTCCTTACACAATAAAAGCCCTTTGCTGCACGTCTGTGCCCATCAGCCTTTCAGAGTGGTGGGAAAGTGGAACCTCCACTGTGATGTCCAGTGACATAGAAAATTAAAAATATTTCACAGTTAATTTTGTAATAGATAATTAATCGATTCATCATTGTGTCCCTACTATAGAGGGATTGACACTCCTGGGATTTAATCCAGATTTTAAACTTCAGGATTAAACCCAGCACATTACACCATAATCTCACTCTACTTCTGAGGACTGTCACATATCCAGTGTCCTTTTAGGACAGATTTGTCTGCTTGTTTCACTCGCAGCAGATTTTCTGAACCTTCAGTGTTTTAGTGTGGACAGAAACTAAGACCTTTATTTTGAAAATTGCGAGATTGTGTTTTGGTGTGGATGGACAGAACCTGAGAGCTTTATTTTGAAAAGTGTGAGAGTGTTTTTTTGTGTGGATGGACAAAAACTGAGACCTTTATTTTGAAAAGTGTGAGATTGTGTTTTAGCGTGGATGGACAGAAACTGAGACCTTTATTTTGAAAAGTATGAAATTGTGTTTTAGTCTGAATGTACAGCAACTCAGACTTTTATTTTGAAACCTGCAGGGTTCTGTTTTAGTGTGGACGGACAGACACTGAGACTTTTCTTTTGAAACCTGCAGCTTTGTGTTTTAGTGTGTACGGGCAGACACTGAGACTTTTATTTTGAAACCTGCAGGGTTCTGTTTCAATGTGGACGGACAGACACTGAGACTTTTATTTTGAAACCTGCAGGGTTGTGTTTTAGTGTGGACGGACAGACACTGAGACTTTTATTTTGACTTCCTCTCACGTCAACAAAACAAATCCCTGACTCTGACTTTAATCATCACTGTTACCAAACAACCACCAGCTTCCTGTTTACACCTGAATGATCATGTGACCTGTGTTTTTAGGTGTGGGTTTTTTTGTCAAAGAACTTCAATATGGTGACGTTTTCGTATGTAAATGTTGACCTGTGTGTGTGTGTTCTCAGTGACACACCCTCTCTGTTTTTACTGTGGTTTCACAGTATGGGACCATTCAACCTTTCAGTTGAATGGTCCCATCTTGATAAAGCAGTGATGTGATGTCACCACACTGTAATTGGAGGAGGAGACCTGTTGTATTTACTGGTTGCTATGGAGACCAGACCTGCCTGCTGGCAAAGGGGAATGCACAGGTCTACAGACAAAGCCACCTCTGTGTGTGTGTGTGTGTGTGTGTGTGTGTGTGTGTGTGTGTGTGTGTGTGTGTGTGTGTGTGTGTGTGTGTGTGTGTTAATCCCTGTGAGAACCTGTCAGAGGTTTTTTTTGCTGCTGCTCTACTGCTGCCTCGTGTGGTCACTTTGTGTCACTGATATTAATTCAAACGTGGGTTTTCAAATGCCGAAGTCGCAAAATCAGACATTTGAACTTAGTGATGGAGGCAGCAGTGGATCAACAACTCCTGTGTGTGGGATGTTAAAATCACTGATTTTCTCTATGGACTTTGGTGTGGGAGAGTGAGTGGTTTACAAACTAAGTCTACGATATCTACATAACGTGTTCAAGTCTTTATCTTCCCGTGTTGAATAAAAATGACATTAAAAAGTCAAATACTACAGCTTTAATAAATGTTACAGGAACTTATTCATGGATTAGTTGTGATAATTGATTAATTAGCTGACGTGAATGGTTACAAGAATCTGATTGCTCGTGTGTGTGTGTGTGTGTGTTTGTGTAAACCTGACTCCCACCAAAACTCCATTGGGAATGTCTGTGAGGCAGGAGTGTCCACCACCTGTCACACACACACACTCAGTGACCCAACCAGGAAACAGAAGTTTGTAAACCACTCACTCTCCCACACCAAAGTCCATAGAGAAAATCAGTGATTTTAACATCCCACACACAGGAGTTTTTGATCCACTGCTACCTCCATCACTACGCTTTTTAAATCCTTCGTTCAGATTTACTTCAGTAACACAAAGTGACCACACGAGGCAGCAGAGGACCAGCAGCTCCTGTGTCCCGGCGCGTGTGTATCACACAGATGCAGCACCATCAGGCTCAGTGAAAGCACCGTCTGTTTACTTGTCCTCCGCTGACGAGACGCCACCACACACAAACACACACAGCTTTTGTTTAACACTTAACACTGATTTACTGTCTGACACACACACACAGACTGCTCTCTGTGTGAGGGAACTCTTTTACTCTGAAGGAAAGTCTTGTCTTCATTTGTAACCTGCAGAACTTTGGACTTTTATTTTTTGAAACACGTTCATGTTCATTTTCTGAAATACGTTCATGTTCATGTTCTGAAACACGTTCATGTTCTGAAATATGTTCATGTTCTGAAACACGTTCATGTTCTGAAACACGTTCATGTTCTGAAACATGTTCATGTTTTGAACATGTTCATGTTCTGAAACATGTTCATGTTCTGAAACAAAAGAGGCTTCAGAAACATTTGCACCTTTTATATTCCAAGACACCACTTTAAGCATTTCTGCCATAATATTTTGTTACTTTTTATTTTTTACCTTTAGTCGTCTGGTCTCAAAGTGCTTGTGCCACCATGAACTAAAGCCCGAGGTAAATGCTACCCGTGCTGTAAATGTACATGAAACAAAACCAAAAAAAACATTGCAGAACAAGATGGTTCTCCATCACCTTAACTCCTAAGCAGAACAACATGGTTCGCCCTAAACAGAACAAGATGGTTCTCCATCACCTTAACTCCTGAACAGAACAAGATGGTTCTCCATCACCATAACAACATAGTTCTCCATCACCTTAACTCCTAAACAGAACAACATGGTTCCCCCTAAACAGAACAAGATGTTTCTCCATTACCTTAACTCCTAAACAGAACAACATGGTTCTCCATCAACTTAACTCCTAAACAGAACAACATGGTTCCCCCTAAACAGAACAAGATGTTTCTCCATTACCTTAACTCCTAAACAGATCAAGATGGTTCTCCATCACCTTAACTCCTAAACAGAACAACATGGTTCTCATCACCTTAAAAGAGACATATTATACCCTATTTCCCCAAGTTAAAATAGTTCCCTGGTGTCCTAATGAACATGTCTGTGACTTGCTTTGGTCAAAATACCATAAGGATGAAGCACCACAGCAGTTCAATAACCCTGCCAAAACCGCCCCTTTCAGAACGCTCGGTTTTGTGCATGGTCCCTTTATATGCAAATGAGACACAGGCAAACACACACCCACTTCTTCCAGGGGGTTTCTGATTTGTCCTTTTTACTGCGCTCACTCACTCAGCTCCTGTTCCCTCCGCTCCATTCCTCTCCCCCTCCCTCCACTAGTTTTCTGACAATATCAACATGGCAGCGTGTGCGGAAAACAGCGAGAGTGCCGTCACAGGAAGAGACGTCCGACACAAGGATCAAGCCGAACACTGCCGAACTGTAAATCAGTTAAAAACACTTAGGGACTGATCGCCACCACTGATCGCCACCTCATTCAGAGCTGCATAAACTGCCGCTGTATGTGACTGTATCAGACTGAGTCTGTGCTCCGGAGACCTCCGACACAAGGATCAAGCCCAACTGTAAATCAGTTAAAAAGACTTAGGGACAGCTGCATAAACTGCCGCTGTATGTGACTGTATAAGACTGAGTCTGTGCTCCAGTTATGGAGGACGTACTGAACAAATATTTTTAATTAGGACGTGTCAGAATGGTCAGTTATGAGCTCTATGTGACCTTTTCGTAAAAATGTGTGTGTTTGTATGTCGGTGATATACGGTCGCTGACTAAATACGGCGACCGCTGGCCGCAGTCTGATGGAAGTGGTGCGAACACACGAACACACGTTAACTTACTTTATCCGGCACATTAGCTTCATATATAAAATCCTCTGAGGCTGGAAGTTTGTGTAAAAACACTGTGCTCCACTGTGCAGCCACAAACAGCACACTTGTCCCTCCACGTTGACATAATACCGCTCTTCCTCCCTCGCCTGCACTCTCGCATTTTATAGGGACAAGGTGGAGCTAAGGTGAGCTAAGGTGGAGCTCTCGAAGTAAACTTACTGGTGGGGCGGTAACATTCGCGGTGAAATGCGCATGCTGCCGTCATAAGCGCAGGGAATTCAACATCGCATGTTTTATCGCCAATACTTACACTAAGGGGGACCACGAAAACATGACTGAGTATTCTTTTTCCACACTTTGGCGACTGGTAGGGCTCAAGAGTCCCAAATATAAGTATTGAAATGGTTAAAAAGTTGATTTTGCATAATATGTCCCCTTTAACTCCTAAACAAAACAACATGGTTCAACATCACCTTAACTCCTAAACGGAACAAGAAAGTTCTCCATCACCTTAACTCCTAAACAGAACAAGATAGTTCTCCATCACCATAACTCCTAAACAGAACAACATGGTTCTCCATCACCTTAACTCCTAAACAAAACAACATGGTTCTCCATCACCTTAACTCCTAAACAGAACAAGATAGTTCTCCATCACCATAACTCCTAAACAGAACAACATGGTTCTCCATCACCTTAACTCCTAAACAAAACAACATGGTTCTCCATCACCTTAACTCCTAAACAAAACAACATGGTTCTCCATCACCTTAACTCCTAAACAAAACAACATGGTTCTCCATCACCTTAACTCCTTAACAAAACAACATGGTTCTCCATCACCTTACTATAACTCCTAAACAGAACAAGATGGTTCTCATTACCTTAACTCCTAAACAGAACAAGATGGTTCTCCATCACCTTAACTCCTAAACGGAACAAGACAGTTCTCCGTCACCTTAACTCCTAAACAGAACAACATAGTTCTCCATCACCTTAACTCCTAAACAGAACAAGATGGTTCCCATCACCTTAACTCCTGAACAGAACAAGATAGTTCTCCATCACCTTAACTCCTAAACAGAAAAACATGGTTCTTCTCACCTTAACTCCTAAACAGAACAACATGGTTCTCTTCACCTTAACTCCTGAACAGAACAAGATGGTTCTCATCACCGTAACTCCTAAACAGAACAAGATGGTTCTCCATCACCTTAACTCCTGAACAGAACAACATAGTTCCCCATCACCTTAACTCCTGAAGAACAACATGGTTCTCCATCACCTTAACTCCTAAACAGAACATGGTTCTCAGTCACCTGAACTCCTAAACAGAACAACATGGTTCTCCATCACCTTAACTCCTAAACAGAACATGGTTCTCCATAACCTTAACTCCTAAACAGAACAACATGGTTCTCCATCACCTTTACTCCTAAACAAAACAACATGGTTCTCCATCACCTTAACTCCTAAACAAAACAACATGGTTCTCCATCACCTTAACTCCGAAACAGAACAAGATGGTGCATCTGTGGAACTCCGTGTCCCTGGCCAACCCCCCCCCCCCCCCCCCCTCTCCCCTGGCAGTCTTTCACCATCATTTCTTCAAGTGTCGATAGTCTAGGAATGGACAAGGACTGTTTTTGTTGAGTTCTAATAAAATCTCTCAATTGTAAATATCTAAAGAACTGGCTACGAGCTATGTTGTGTTTGGCAACAATTTCATCAAAAGACATCAGATGTTTATCATCAGGACAATAGAGATCTCCTATTTTTCCTAATCCCTGTTCAGCCCAAGTTTTAAATCCCCCCTCACCTCCTCCTGGGGGGAAGAGATCATTTCCCCATACTGGACTAAATAGTGAGAGTGAGTTTGGGATATTTCTTAACTTGTTGCCACACACTAATCATGTTTTTAGTCATAGGATTCTTAGTATTCTTTTTTAATTTCTTAAAGTTGGCTGAGTACAAATAAGGGGGCAAAGGCAGCTTCAGTGTATAACCTTCCATTTCCCTCCACAGTGGCATATTCTCCTCCAACATCAGTGTTCTCAGTTGCGCTGCCCAGTATTACCATAGTGGATTCAGGCATTTAAGCCCTCCTCTATCATACGGCAAGTACGACAATGATAGGCGCAGACTGGGGCGTCTTTTGTTCCAAAGAAACTTGATGAAAAGTGTCTTCAGTTGGGAAAATAAGTTGTTTGGTGGTGGCAGAGGTAAATTTTGGAACAAATATAACAGTTTAGGAAGTACATTCATTTTCAGAGTGTTTATCCTCCCCATTAATGATATTGGTAAAGCAATTCATCAATCTAAAGAATTTGAGACATCTTGCATAACTGGTCTATAGTTAGTTTCTATGATATTATTAAGCAATGGAACAATTTGAATGCCTAAGTAAGTGAAGTAATTGACTACCCTAAATTGTGCATCTACATTTGGTGGATTTTCCCTATCTACTTGATTTAATAGCATAATAGATGTTTACACTTATTAATCTTATAACCTGAAATTTTACCAAATACCCCAATCAAATCTAACAGGGCTGGGATGGATTTATTGGTATTTTTGAGAAAAAAGTATTATGTCATCTGCATATAAGGCTAAACGGTGCTCAGTCTGTCCTATGGTTATCCCAGAAATGTTATCATGTGACCTCACTGCAATTGCCAAATGTTCGATTGCCAAAATGAACAGGAATGGAGACAGAGGGTCCCCTTGTCTACACCCTCAGTTTATTTTTTATAGTTTTTGAGATATTGATGTTAGTCAAAATTTGTGCATACGGTTCCTTATAAAGTAATTTTATCCAATTACAAACATTCTCTCCCAAACCAAACCGTGCCAGAATCTCAAACAGATAGGACCATTCCACTCTATCAAACGCTTTTTCTGCATCGAGTGACAGCAAAGCAGTGTCTAGCGCCCCCTTTTGGTGATGAAGAATGTTCAAAATCCTTCTGACATTATGGAAGCCCTGCCACAGATGAACCCGTTCTGATCCCCCCAATTATCTTAGGTATTATTTCTTCGATTCTTTTTGCCAAAATCTTACAAAGTATTTTCAAATCAGCATTTAGCAGACTAATGGGTCTCAAATTTTCACATTTATTATTTGGTTTACCTGCCTTTGGGAGCAGAGTAATTAATGCTCCTCTTAGAGACCATGTCAAGGTGCCTTTTTGGAAGAACTCTGTAAACATTTCTAAAATTGGAGTCAGCAATTTACCTTTACATTTTTTATAGATTTCAATTGGGAGGCCATCAGGTCCGGGAGTTTTTCCTGCTTTAATACTTTTTAATACTGCTTTAATCAACTGCTTTCAACAATTGCTGCAGACAATTCCTCTGCTGTAATATCGTTCTCCAAATTTAACCTGGTTTTCTGTTACATTGGGTGTGTTTATACTATCTAAAAATACTTTTAGTTCCGAATTGTCTTTAATTCATTCTTGTATTAGTTTCAAAATACAGACCAATTTGTTCATCCAGAAAAGAGGCAACGTCTTGGTAAAACCTCACTGTTTGGTTCTTGTATCTCACTTCTCTTTTTGCCTTGGCTGTTCTCGACACCAAATCTTTCTCTCTGAAGTTTAAAAACTTCATTGTCAGCGTTCGGGGGGAAGGGTTGTTGTGTGCTCTTGGCCCGATTCTGTGCGCCCTCTCCACTGTAGTTTTGTGCACCCTGGTGGCAGCTCAAGTGCATCCGGGAGCCAGCTCTCCAAAAAGGCAAACGCGTCCTCACCCTCTGCTCCCTCCGGTAAATTGACAAGCCTCAAATTGGAGCGCCTCGATCTTGTCTCCAGGTCCAATAGCTTTACTTCCAAGTCCTTATTTTTATTTTCTAGGACCCATACCTTTGTTTGGAGCGAGTTGACGTTGTCTTCAGCTGTTGAAATCCTTGTTTCAGCCTCTGTGACACGCTCTGTGCAGTCAGTGATGTCTTTCCTGACACTTTCAATAGCTGTCAATACGCGGTCAAACCTGGTAGAAAACTCTGTCTTCATGTCGCTAACAGGAGGCAGAATGGCAGCCGACATAGGACCGGGCTCTCCGTATCCTTGCTTTTATCCGGTGATTCATCCTCCGGAGTTGAACTAGCGTCAGTGTCCATGACTTCCATGTTAGCAGAAGATTTCTTGCTAGCACTCGGCCTTGTGAATTCCGACAATTTGCCTTGCAAAGTTTTATTTTGCCCTTGACTGACTTTTTTTGTGACAACGGCATTACCTTAGCCTTGTCTAACGAAATGGAGGTATTTCACCGGCTCAAGAACAATATATATGAAGGATTTAGTCCACAGTGTAGCGGAGCAGGTTAACACACGTCCAGTCAGCTTGCCGCCATTCCGGAAGTCCAGTTAGACTTCTTAAACCGTGCTGTGTTAGAGTTTTCTGGACTGTCTAAATTCTAACCTGTAGTCTCAGTCCCTCCCGTACATATTTTCTGTACTTTAATATTATTATTTAGAATATTAAAGTCATTATTTTAAGGGGGTTAAGGCGGACAGCTTTACAGAACTGTCCCCCACGCAGCCGTCTTGGATAGTCGCTCCACTGGAAGTCTTTTGGTTTCATTTTTTAAAACAACACTCAAACAATGAAATGACGATCAATTCATAATTAATTCATGATTCATAATAAATATTATATATATTATATATACTATATATTATAT